>NC_089273.1:17786801-18086801 GCF_963678975.1 Dysidea avara
AAAACCATTCTGTCACCTTTCCAAAGTATAGAAACTCTATACCGACCATCAACCAACTGCATTGTATTTTGTGTGTATTCTAAAATTCTTTTATTCTCACATGACAATGGGCTTCCCTCTATAGCACAGCAGTCAACTTCCCAAAATTTCTGTAACACTGTGTTTATGTTACTCACATCTGTCTCCTCAGTGGCAAAATAAGTCCCAGCAAAGTTAGTAGTGCAACCCTGTTGTTCATCAACCAGACCAACACAAGTCCATCCTAATGGAGTAAGTCTTGCCATGGGTTCACCTCGAACATCCTGTAGTGAGAAATGTAGGTCAGCACAATCTAACCCTATTAACATGTCAACACGAGGCCCAAGTTTATAAAACTTTATACTCCTCAAATGTGGCCACTCATCAGCACAAGTGGTCCAATCCATAGGTCTCATATAGCCTGCAACTTTACCAGTTGTAAAGGCAGTCACCTTTAATGAAGTCTTTCCATCCAAGTTTTCTATTGTACACTCAACAGGTGTAGTTTCAAAACTTTTCAATTGACCATTTAAAACACTCACATTAACCTTTTATAATCCCATCTCAGCAGCGACATCAGAATTGAGGTAGGTTTTGGTACTGGCGTCATCCAAAAGAGCATTAACCCTTAACCTTTTGTTACCATTTTTTAAGTATACAGGTATTGTCCTTAAAGCAATATTCCCTGTAAAGCCCGTTACTAGTGTTGCTTCTGTTGGTGAAGTAACCTTTTTCTCACCAGTACCTCGGTCCCCCTCCCTGGAAGAACCTGTCTTTACAACTTACTCATCATTCTTTAGCCTCTTCCTCAGTACTGCTGATTGCTCCAATTCACTGTTTTTGCCTGGACACTGACTAGCCATTTCTTTATCTCCACTATAATGTGGTAGTGTAGTTCCTTACAACCATTCAAACCACATACTCCTGTATGCGTACAATATTGACCAAGGTGGCTTCACCTAAACAGCGAAAACACAGTCTAAGTTTTTGTTAGCAGGAGTGTTCTCACGCCCAAGCTGCCGGATGCTGCTACTTAGCTGGGAAGACCATGAAGAGTAACACAACAATCAGTATCAAAGTTTAGCAATGTAACACAACAACTACAAAGTAGAAGTACAAGCCAAAAAAAATCAAAATACAAAGAACAATAGAACAAAAGATGTGGCCTATTACACAGATTAAAATTCCTATACAAAACCACAGCAGCTAAGAATCAAGGTGTGAATAACTAATACAACAACGAATAGTTTAAAGCTAATACATACATTAAGTCTAAGTGTGTGCATGTGTATGCATACAGTTCAATAGTTTTTTAGCATTTTCCAACCTTTTGGACACGTCCAACTGCTTTTTAAACTCTCCACAGCTCTAAACTCAGTGTGATCTGCCACAAACTCTACAAGACCTGTAGCCTTGGCCTTGACCTTGATAATCATTTGTAGGTTCTAACCTAAACTCCGTGTGATCTTTGTGATTCTCTGTAACTGGCAGGTTTGGCTTCTGGTTTTCCAAATTTTGGAGTTGTCAACCCTTGAACTGTTTCTAGGGCTCTAGAGTGGAATTCAGCCTCCTGAATGACCCATTCACGAAGTACCTCAACACATTCCACTCTGTAGGTCTTAAACACTGAACAGTGATAAACAGCCAACATTGGATCTGGCAACTTCTTCTGTAATTTTATATACAACATACCATCCTTTAACTCTTCACATCAGTTGGACTCCTTTAAATTTACAACAGCTATGTCCAGCAAGTCTGCATACTTCTCTAATGTCCCTAGAGTTTCCATGACGTACTGGCCTGAAATTATCTATTTCTTGCAAATGAATGGCTATTTGTCGCCTCTCTCCTCCAAACGCTCTCTCTAATCTATTCATCGCAGTGTGGTAGGCTGTCACAGAGTGTCCCAAACTCTCAATTGATTTAATGCTTGTCCAGCGAAGCACTGTCATAACTGAAGTAGTTTATATTTTGGGGTGGCTGGAGCCTGATCCACACAGGTAATGATGGTGGCTTTCCAATTTTGATATGTTCTTTTATCACCAGAAAAGACTGGTATAGTAACTCTCTTTAACTGCTTCCATAAATCTTGACCAATAAGAGTAGTGTTTATGGCGGTCAGACTGGTATACTCATCTAACAAATGCAATCCCCCTTGACTTGGGATAGACAAGTGAAGAAATGTTGCTGCTGACTGAGATAGTGGCACTTTCCTTCTAACGGAATCAGTCTCTTTCACTCTTACGGTGGGCTGGTGTACTTTCACTTCTATCCTTACACTGTTCTTCCCTCCTCAGTTGGCAATTCTGGAGTATATGTTGGTCTGGGAACATCACTTTCCAAATGTCTAACAAACTTGTTATGGTTTGCAACTCTATTAATTCAACTAGAACTTCTTGTGTCTGACCTTGCACAATGCTATACTCTGTTTCAAGTTTTTCTATCTCTTGACAAAACTTACTTTCTCATTCTCTAGTTTCTTTATACTTATCTGTTAGACTCATCATAGTGTCCATGGCTGTCTCTAGTGCTCCATCCAATGTCTCACAGTCTGAATTGCCTCTGCAATTACACATTTCTCTTGTATTAAAACTAATAACTGGCACCTTGCTTTGGTGAAGAGTTTTTATCCTTGCCTTTTCTTGTCTTAAGACCACTATAGCATCTTCCAGTTGTTCCTTGTCATCTTACTGAGGAGTAACCACACTTGGGAAGTCACTATTTTCTTCCATATACCATCCATCCTCTGCTACCAAGAATTGTACTGGAGATTCAGTACTAGTTGAACCCCTGGCTATACTAACACACAACTATGATTGAATCAAATTTATTTTGTAAAAAAGGCAGCAACAACAGCAACACAACCACTACAGCACTAACAATGTACACCAGCAAACTGATACAATAATTCAGTCCTTTTATAGCCAACTTTAAAGACAGTTCTGGAAGTTTCCAGATTCAGCCTGCTGAATTAAAGGTTACTGTTTATTATTTGTTACTTAAAGTGTTAGGTAAAGTTTATTATTCTTCACTCCAATAAGAAGTGTTATATCTCTATTGTGCTCAGGATACCTTAATGAAAATGCACAGTAGTGATATAGCACTTCTTATTGTTTTACTGTGATTTAATGTTGTGCACTACTCCAGTACTTTTTATCACCCCTACTGTAGTTGAAATTCAATTTTTGTATACTTGTTTGAAATAACATTATACAACCGTTTCATGAGCCAAAATACTCTTTGTCAAAGCTAAAGGAATGGTAGTCTGGTACAAGTAGGCAGGTACGTACTTGTAGTGTTGCAACCTCAATGGTTATTTAAGGTATGGCTTCTGGGCAGTACCAAATCATCAACAGATTGAGCAAAGACTGGTTTTGTTTATCACCATTTCCCATACAAATGGCGGGTGAATGTGCCCCAACTATGTTGTAATGTATTAATACCAGATTGTCCCTTGAAACACACAAACGAAGTACAGTGGATCCTCAGTTATCTGAATCCCTTGTGACCAGGGGTGGTCCATAAGTCTGAAAAATTTATATCTCTGAAACTGTGTATAAATAACTTAAAATAGCATAAAGAAAAAATTTTAAAACTACTTATCAGTATTTTCAACTACCCTAATAGAACAGTCACTACAGCAGTCATTTCCATAGTTCAGTTAACTGAGAAGCCAAATAATGGTTCCAGTGTAAGTATTTTGTGTGCTGCATTACTTTCAGACTCTAGCGTGCATTATTAAATAATAAATTGAACAAACACTTCCACACTTACAGGAATAGCACAGAATAGCAAGTTCACCGATTTCACCAGACTGATTCACCTAACATTGATATGTACAGCAAATAGCACTGTATTCACTGAGTTCACTGATCTATAGCAACTAAATACGTAGCATTGACAGCAAATAAATGCTACTCACTGGTAGTTGACTGTATTATAAGAGGTGTCCTAAATATAAGGTAGGGTTCAAAAGACTACAAAATATAGTCAACTATTAGTGTAGGCAAAATTATTATGTTATAAGTGCACTTATGGAAATTAACTCACAACTCCCCAGAAATACAGCAGGTCAGAATCAAGTGAAGCTACTCCATATGTTTAATTACTTATCAAAGATTGTCCCAAGATCTATGCTTTGAGACAAAAACAGTTATGGTGGCTCTTGCAAGAGAGGTAGAACAGACTTGCATAGAAGAAACTTGACTATCCAAAGAACTTGTGTTAGTAAATCCAAGGTTGTGGAACTAACACAGTCTAAGATATAAGCATAAAAATGTTGATGTCATGGGACCTCCTGTAATAGCGAGTATGGAAAGGAGAAGAAAGATAAGTATAGGATGTTTTGTACAAAATATCATGGTGCATTACTAAAATATGAGATGAAATATCTACTTACTAATATGCTTATATAATAATGTACCCAAAGTTAGTGTTGTATCGTGAGGTGTTTTTTAATGGGAGAATAGTTTTAAAGGTTGGCTTTGTGTGAGCATTCTGTAAGAGTTAGTCATTCATGTGAATGGCACACAGTGGTCATGTTCCATACTTTCCTTGACAACACAACTCACTACTATGAGTCTTGACTTACAGAATAGTACATGTAAGGTTTGTACAATGGATGCACTATTACTGGTAACATTACATTATCAAAATAATGAGTTAGTTGTGGAAAAGTACTTTAGCCCATTCTAGTCAGAATATATTCTTTCTATTAGGACACCCTTGGTAGTATAGATACAGAGGTCCACACCATTAACAGAAATCTGATGATACATACAGTTGTGGCTGAATTTGGTGCTAGTACAAGTGACCTCTTTTCAAAGTGAAAATCCTGCTATATGAAAGGTATGTAGCAGTAGAAATTTGGATCTTTACATGCTTCCTCTGGAGATATACCACACTTTGGTATGGGACGCTTAACTCCTAGGAGCATCTTGTGTGTACTGTCTGAGGTATCTATAACAACTCCATCTGGACCATCCTTCTTGTGTGTGAGCAATGAAATCACACAACTTCACATCTATTGTTGGATGGCCATGTAATTACATGACAAGTTTTACAAGCAGCAGTCTCATTGTCTTGTCTCCGCTTTATAAGTACAGGAAGGAGATCGAGTGTCTTACTATACAATACTGATTTTAATAAGGCAGAGGTCCTTTATTTCTGTCCCAAAATATGCCCACACTTTTCCCAGTTATTCTGTTTTGTCTGACTTCATACTAAAGGTGGCATTGTAACTGTAACTGGGAATCCTATTCATGCTGCTGTCTTGTATTAGTTATTGTTTTACAACTTTTTACATAATCTATACATACATACATACATACATACATACATACATACATACATACATACATACATACATACATACATACATACATACATACATACATACATACATACATACATACATACATACATATATACGTACTATATATGTATGTATGTGTGTATGTATATACACAGTAAAAAATGGAAGGGGACACTTCAATTCCCTCCTAAGATAAAGGAACAATAATGTTATTGACTGCAGACAAGTCTGCTCTCGAAATGTCAAGGGCTTTATTTTTACATCAGTAGCATACAATTGTGATTATCTTGGGTAAACTTAGCAGGCGTACTGGACTATTTAAGCAAGCTGCATCAATGTTATTTTGTTCTAAATCAGTTACTGGTTTGTGATTTAGTTTCTTTGATCCATTCCTGCAGATGCTGAGTAAAGTAAAAATTTTGAGAATTGACTTATTTTCACAAGTTATACTTGTGAAAACTCCACTAAAAGTAGACAATGTTGTGAGGTTGCACACTTACCTCAACTCAAAATTGCTAGTCAGACAAGTGGGCTAGGCTCCAACCATCATTGTTTACTATTGTGGTTACCACAAAACATAAACAAATTACTTAAGTACATGCCAGAGCCTTTGACACCAGCCCTCCAGTGGTACTGCAGCTGCTGAAGCTGAATAGACTAATAATCTGCTGGCCACAGCCCATTACAATTGATTTCTGATTATGGGGGTAATAACAGCTAATTATCAGCTTCTGCAAATTACCAATCCAATAATCAGTACAACTATACTGTTGATAGCCTTAAAATCCCACAGGGATGTGAGTCACAAACTTACCATGTTACAAAACAACTAAAAATCTCAGCAATAGACATTATCTGGTTACTCATCCAATCATCGATCACTGGTGCAACACAAGCTTCACCACTAGTAGTATAAACATCATCAGGATCCACTAGTATGTCTACCCAGCCATTCTATACTTTGACCCTATAATGTACAGGGGTATATTATAAAGAAGTTAACAAACAGTGTTTTTAAAATAAATGCAAAGGTGACTGCTCTATTAGAGTATTTCTATCTTCTCTTCCAAGCATTTTCCAGGGAGTAGGGAGACCATTTCCCATTTTCAACACCTATGTAATCAAACAATATCATACAGAGAGAAACAGCTTACATGCTTACAAACAGCATGATTATAGACTGTATACTCTTGACTGTATGAAGACATTTAACAATCTAACTACTGCTTATACTACCTAGCACAAAGGCATGCCTCCGTTAAGAAACCTGGCTATCAAATCTTCCTTCTTGCTTTTCAATGGAGTATATACCTCTACAAGCCAACCATTACTTCAATTCAGGAATTTTTAATTTGCTAGACTCACGATCACACAATTAAGCACCAGGGATGCCATCTTCCCAAAGTTCCATTTCTAAAATTTTCCATAACAAACCATAACACTCTACAGTCTTGGAAAAAACAATACTACCACATCTCCCATCCCAATGTTATATTTTCTTGCTATGAAAATGCACTGTTGAATTTTTATAAGCAGAGCGATTTTAGGGATTTGTGGTTTTACTCCGATCCTTGTGATTTTACTGTAAATTAATATGAATTTATCCTTGTGAATTTACGCACCCATAGCTTCTTTTTCCTAGGAGATATTGATGATTATATCAGACCATGTAGTAATTTCACATGTATGGGACAACACTTTACTTAAAATTGGGTGATTTGTTCAGGTGTTGGATTAACTAAAACTTAGCCTTAGACAATAATGTAAAATTAAGGCATTTAATTGCAGAAAAGTACCAAGAATACTTCATTAAACTATCAGAAATGTCTTTTAAAATATTTTAGATGGTGAGAATGGAATTATTGGTAAACAAAGTGATTTGACACCATTTGTCACCATTAATCACTCACAGAACTCAATACATTACCATAAAAGTTAGTTTGTAATGTGCAGAACAGAAAATTGACTATATCTCAGGAATGCTTAAAGATATTAAGCTGAAATTTTAACACAAGATAGATGAGCACCCGGTTTCTCGTTTAAGCTACAAAACAAAAAATTGACCAATGTGCCAAAAAGGTAAGTTTTTCAAGATCAGGTCGGTCCTTAAATTTTCCTGCAGCATGAAATCCTTAGTGCACGCAAAGAGCGTATTACCTATTTGTTTGATTTTGTTCACTGTAATTCGCGAATTACAAAATTCGATAATCCTATGACCCTAAGTACAATCAACCTCCATGGCATACATCATTATTCTAGAACAACATTTGTTCTTTTGTACTCAACTTCATGGGAAGTATTCACACCTTGAGTGTGTGGCACATTCCATAGTAAACTAAAACACGCTTAAACTACAGAACTAATAATTTATGAATGAAATATCTTACTGGTAGAATCCGACGGACTCAGACATTTAATATCTGTGCTCTACCATGGTACAAGACTTCAGCTTTGTTTTTAAAAAATTCAAAAAATATTAAACTATGTGTCACATGAATCTACTTGAGATGTCAAAGGACCGAATTTCCAAAGGATTCCCCTAAATACATAGTATATTAAAAATTATTAATTTAAAAATGAAGAAGGGATCCAAGCGATAAAAGTATGAAACAAGAGATGAACGATGGTAGCTATTACAGCATAGTTCAATGAGAAATTCCTACTTTGGCATGATATAGCAATTATTCTGTGTTCAATGCCAAAGTAGGGATTTCCCACTGAACTATGCTGTAATAGCTACCATCATTCATCTCTTGTTTTACTACTTTTATCACTTGGATCACTACTTCATTTTTAAATTTATATACTAGTTAGTTTAGTTTTTGTTATTAAAAGCATACAGCTAGCTATAAACGTGTGATTGTTCTATTAGGGTGACTGCTGTATTAGAGTATCTCAAGTCAGCTAGCCTGCAAAGATGTTCGCTTGAAAAGGGTGTGGTCATCATGGTTTCGATTGATTATTAGAACATCCCGAGTCAGCCTACCAACTTGAAGGTGTGTGGTCACTAGCTATTCTGTAGCTAGCGTAAAAGGGGTGTGGTCATTGTGGTTTTAATTGATAATGTGTAGAATAAAGAATGGGCGTGATCCTGTGGCCTATCATGAAGATACAGGTGGCTATCTAGTACCGGTATCTCCGTACCATATAGTAGTGTGTAAGCGCCTTAAATAATCTTGTGGTGTCTATTATGCTGCTTAAAGAAAGTGTTGATACGGAAAATTAACGCCTCAATATGGTTTCGTTGACTGAAGAAGAGGACAAGCAGCCTAATTGAAGATAAAAGAAAAGACAAGTCACAGAGGGCACACACTCGTCAGAACCCCAAAAGGCACACCCTACTGGTGAGTTTGTTATTGTGGCATAAAATGGTGGCAGTACACTGCTTCGTTTGGCCTCTAGGCTTGCGACTGTGGTCGGTCAGTCAGTCAGTCAGTCAGTCAGTCAGTCAGTCTAAAATTTGAATTTTGGCGATTTAAAAAAAATTCTATATCCGGCCACCTGTAAGTATTTTGTTATATTTAATGTTGTATTATGTATTCTATGGACTAGTACTATTCCGTAAAGGTGATTTTCGTCTCGTAATATCTCTAGGATGGTTGACTGCCCTTTCTCATTCTTCTGGCACCAGTAGTGGCTGGCTTAAAGCTATTCCTTCAACCTCTCTTGGTTTAGCTATCCCAGGTCCAGAATTTATTGTTGGTTTGTGTCTATGGCTTGGAGTTTCTCTGCTTCCCATTTCCCCATTGTGTACATGCCTCTCTTCCATAGATTGCTTTGGTGACCATCTTTTAGGCTGTTCCCATGGTCCTATGAGAATCTGCTGCCATGATGCCTTAGTTAACATCCTTCATCATGCCTTATTACAAGACCATCCAGGAGTTGTTAAAGAGCAATGTGCCTCTTTTGATGACAGTTCATGTCCAGGAGACATTTTCCATCCTGATTATCAACTTGGTCATCCTGCCTATTTTGATGTCTCTGTCTGCAGCATTACTCAGCCTGCTCAAATTTCTTCCTCCACTTCCTGTGTAGGGTGGCTGCTACAGCTGGAGAGGTGGCTAAGGATGCGAAGCACCTTGCTACTGTGGAGAGGGCATGAGGTGATTTCATTCCACTAGTTGTGGAAAGTTTTGGGGTATGGACACCTTTTGCATTGTCAGTTCTTAATTCTATTGCTGATCATACCACCACCTGTAGTGGCATTTCACCTAAAGTGGCCAGAAGAAATCTACTTCAACAACTCTCTGTTTGTTTATGGGTGAATAATGCTCAAATGATTTTAAGGTATTGGGCTCTGCAAGGTAGTGATGATGACTTCCCCTATCCCTGTAGTTTTTCTTTGTTGTTCTCCTTTCCCAGTAGTTGTATTTTATTCATTGTATTTTAATTTGTTGTGATGATATAGTTTGTTTATAGATTCTAAAAAAAATCTAGAATGGTTTTCAAAGGCAGAATTTTTGGTGGCACACGAAAGTATCACCCGGATCCCTACTTAAACAGTACAACCGTACCATTTGATCATGTGATGACAATCAACTGGACTATGGCCTTTGTTGAACTTGTTCATAGTCATTACTCAACAATGTGCAGTATTATAGTATAACTGTCACAAGATTTTGCTATTTATACTAACTACTTGTGGTGGTTGGGCAAAAGTTGAAGATGACCAAACAAGGAATTGTGATGGTTTGGCAAATACATGCTCATGCCCACCCTCGGCTGCACCTATGTTACTAGATTTTGGTATGTATATGAAATTTATGCCTCAATGTGTTACCTTACAGAACATTACAAACAGCTACTTTTATCTCACCATATATAGAAATTGATGAATTATATGAGTGGAGTACTATCCCAGCTGCTCAAAAGGGAAGTGGGGTAGCAAGAGAAGACTTCAAAATGGAGAGGCACCATGATTAAACTTGAGCACAAGGTTATAATGGACAATACTGGCTTCTTAGTGGCTGATATGCAGCAGAATCAGCACCAAAAGTATTTAGCAAATTGTATCAAGCCATCCCATAGTGCACCACTGATCCTTACCAACATTTGCCACACATCCCAGAAAAGACAACTCTTAACTCAGTCTTGAGTAATCTGAGCAATGCTAAGGCATAGTGTGGTAGTGTACAATGTAGCTAGCTACCAACTATTATGTGCGATTTGGACCATTTTTTGAAAAATCTTGGTCACATTTGTTATTGTTATTCTGTATGCGATAGGACACCAAAGGGTTTACCAGTGGTTTCAGGAAAGCCCTTTGGAATTTTACAATGGACACAACTAAAATATGAAAGGACTGGAAAATAGACTTACAAACAAGCTGAGAGGAACTTGCCTGAGAGCATTTATTTTCCATAGTAACTCACTGTATAGCTGCTAGGGGAATACTAATTGCAACAATTGTCTGATGTAAACTTTTGAGAAAAATGTTACATCAAGCCCAACCTGACTGCAATTAAAACTAGTCTCTTATTTCTCTTGTGTTTATGAAATGTGCACACTTTGTATTATACATTACACATGGGAAGAATACAATACACAAGCTTTAAGGCTGTTGAGCATGTGATGTTGCTTGGATTTTGTGTTCAGGTTAATTGTTGTGAATACTTAGTGTAGTTTGGTGCACATTTTCAGGTGACAGATAATGATGGGTAGGCTTAACAGTATGTTGTAGTTAATCAGCCAGCAAGGTGCTTGCTACTACAAATACAATTATGTCATTTTGTTGATTTACACTTATGTACAGTACCAAAAGAGACAGCTTCAATATCAATTGCACTTTATTAAAGACTTGTTTTAAGCTCATGGTTTAATATTGGCTTGACCAGTTTTTGTAACTACACTTCCTGTCACATAATTTATGGAGGTTGGTGCAAGATGTTTGTTTTGGCTGTTATACTACCACAAGCCCAAATTTAGGCTATTGTGTTTGATAGTCTGTGAGTCCTTATGTTTTTGTCATATCCATTAACAAATTACTACTTGGAAAATTTGAAATTTCAGGTTTTCTTACATCTAAGATTTTTCGTGAAATACAACACAATAATAGCCTTTATCTTACTCTAGTTAATCATGGTTATAACAGCAACATCAGATATTAGTGCATTGATATTATAATCATCTAGGTACTCTATTGAAGCAGTCAGTTATTATAATAAAACACTTTACTACAGTACCGCTTAAGTGTAACATCATTTTGCAAGAGCATGAACAATTTAAAACTTGCTAAATAAAGGGTGTGGCACCTGTTTTGCTTTTAAGTACTCATCCTGTTTCATATGGGATGAATACTTGCAAGAGAAACAGGTTCCACGCCTTTTAATTTGCAAATTTTTTAATTGCTCGCACTCTCGCAAGATGACATTACATTTGAACAGTACTGTAGAATATTCAATTAATTACTTTTAGTGGAAACTCCTTTTCAGAATTCCAATATTCACCCATGGTATACATTTCACTACTTTGTCATTACATCACAATGATATAGATACACTAAATTCCCTGGGTAATAACATTTAATGTTGCTAGTGTAGCTGCTTGGCCTGCAAATGATTTATTTGTGCTGATGTATGTATACTTTGTAAAAGTCTCTTCATAACATGTTAATCATCTGTTACTCACAGGGCGAGACAGCACTACATTGGGCTGTTCATTACAACAAACTGAGTATCGTCCAGCTACTTGTAGAACTTGGTGCAGACATAACAGTGAAGGATAGAGTAAGTCACTACTGTGTTTAGTACTACTACTGTAGATATTAAGTGTGCTAGCAAATGTGTAAACCCAATCACAAAACCTATACTACTCTCAATTGTGTACATTATTGTATAACTGCTAGTACAAAACATACAAGACTTATTCAGTTATGTTTCTTTCATCTTGTTATATTATTGTGCTTTTTGTTGCTATATCCAATCATCATTAACTTAACCCTTCAAACCCAGAATCAATTTTGAGCATGAAGTAATGTGTAAGTGTAAACTATAGGCAGAGTGTCAGGTTTCTATTATATTACTACAAGTGTAAAGAAAAATTATTTGATTATGGATCATAGAAATAAAAAGTAGGAAAACAAGGACGGTTACTTACACCTGCAGATATACTAGTGGACATTGTCAATCCCTATTTCAGCCTATACTCATGACTGAATTAGGAATTAAATGTCCACTGGTATATCTGCAGGTGTAAGTGATCTCTCTTATTTCCCTACTTTTTATTTCTATGATCCCTAATTGAACTTAAAATTCCTCATACTTGTTTGTTTACATTTTTACTAACGTTATAGTAAACCCACGCATACTGCATCAAAGAAAAGGATGGCCTCAGAGTTGATGTTTTCATCTGAACATGTGTCCCAGGTATCAATTACTAACTTGAAAATGACATAGTCATTACACTTTGCTATAAGCTATGTTCACCCCGTTATACAGCATTATAGATGAAGAACAGTAGGAAAAGCACCTCTGCAATCAACCCAATCACCATGAAAATACAGACAATTCGCGAGCCCTAAACTACTCGAGATTAAACAGTGGCCATTATGCTTCAGTGTCACTTATTTCAATCTGTTACACAGTGTTGCAAATAAAGAACATTAGGAGAAGCATCTCTGCAATCAATCCAGTTGCTATGGAAAACATGGGTGAGATACCAACACAGCCAAAGTGAAGCCACATGAATTGACTGCTTGCCAGCATTGTCAGGAATAAGAACTGGTATGTAAAAGAGGACAAAGGCAAGTCCATGATGCGTGTATTGTACTGTACGTACTGCGGTTGGTGAAAGGCACTTCTTGGGATGAAGCGACGTTGAACAGTGAAGAAATCTAGCCTGTAGTTATATCCATTGTCGAGCTATGCTTGGCTGAAGGCATCGGTTAGTCAGAATAAAAATAATTCTGTTAAATTTTTTTTTTAATTCCATGGAAATTTTTTGGAAGGGTTTGAGGTTAGTCTAAAGACATTTTTGGGCTTGGCTGTGCCTGACCAATACTGCCAAGGTGTCTTGAAGACAAATTGAGGCTGGTTTTAGGGCAATATTTTTGCTGGAAAAACCGAGTTCTGCATGATCCCTATTATACAATACCACCATACTGTATGATATAACAGGATATTCTTATACATGAAATGAAACCAAATTTCCTACCTTATGTATATCCAACACTAAAGATTACTTTTAAAATGAAGCAATGAATGGAAGACACAGGTGGGTATAAAGAGTGGACTCAGGACCGGGGATCCAAGGATCCTGGGACCGGTGAAGACCCAACTTTCATGGGGATTTTGCAATGTTTATATACATTCTGTACTTTTACTAGACACTTCTGCTAGTCACAGTGGCTAATCTCTCATGGTAAATCCACTTTCTGTCTGTTGCAATTGTTTACACTGTGTTTAATTCAATTACAAATAACATATAAGCACCACTGAAAATTTCCTGCATTGAATAGGCTACTGTGCTACACAAAGAGCACACTAGCCTAACATGTCACCAGTTAATAAAGTTCAATGACATGAAAATGGATTCAGTGAAGCGATTACTGCAAGGTACACCAGCAGCTCGATAAACAATCTTTGTGCAACGTAGCTAGCACATGAAGGCAATGACCTGTTAGAAATAACCCCTTTTAGAAATAAGCCCTTGATTAATACATTTACTGAAGGCGTAAAGAATGAGTGGCCTACATACAAGGCACTTATAATTTCTAGGCAATGTACAAAGAGCAGTCCACAGGACAGAGAAAGAGTGGTCTAGGCTATTTCATACTAGCCATAAAGGTATCTCAGTAGTACAAGGATAGAAAGTAAGTATGTAAATTTCCTAAAAATTCCACAAAAATGTAGGATCCCCACAGGTCCTTGGAGTCCCTGAGTCCACTGTTTATACCTACCCTCTTTAGGCTTCCTTTCCTTGTGCTTTTATCTAATCCAAACTTCATTATGGTCAATAAGCTACAAGTCACATGATCAATTTGTGCTGTCCAGACAATGGAGGTGCCTGGATAATAGAGGTTTGGATAAGGGAGATTCCACTGTACGTGCATGTTACTGTACATAGGCTAGTCCCTACTAAACTTTATCACATGGTTTCAGTGATCAGCCAGTCCACCTTCAATAAACTCGATGAAAATAGAAATTCAGTACAGTAAATAAACAACCTTTACTCATTGAATAAATGTTTATTTTCTGTCGTCTTTGCTGGAATATAGTCTGTTGTATACCACTGGGCAATCGGAAACAGTGGAAATGGAAAGTGGAAATGGAAAACGAAAATGGTCAAATCGTCATATAAATGTATCCTAGAGTGAAACCCTTATTTAGTGGACACTTCTTAAAGACCACCTTCTTATAAAGACCACCTCTGTACAGAGACCACTTTATAATTAGATCTCCATGGTATACTGACCACTTCATGGTCACCTTTTATAAAGATCACCTCTTTGCAAAGACCACCTCTTCTCATTGCAATAATAGCTAGGTTCCAAACATCTTATGTCAGACCACTTTCTCAAAACAGGTAAAAGAGTATATAGGCTCTTTGTTGATACAGTAGATTTTAGTGTACTAGCTACATTTCACTTGCATGGAATATTTTTGTATGACACATTCGGTACCATAGTATTATCTATTCTGGTACAAACTAAGCGATGGTGGTATACAGAGTTGGGGGTAACTAGTTACTTTTGTAACTAAGTTACGTAACTGATTACTTTTAAAGTAACTAGTAATATAACTAGTTACTTGCTTTGTAACTAGTAACTTGTAACTAGGAGTAATTGTCTGAAAAGTAACTAAGTTACAATCTATATAATAATTCTGTAACTCTTTTCCGGCACTGTCCCGTCGTTCTTGGTCGGATTCCAATCGGATTGGTACCATTCAAATCTAAAATTTGAGGCGAATCTTTTGATCCGGGATTGGTGGCGATTCATTAAACTACGGGAATGATCCTTTAAACCACCGTAGCTACCCGAGGAAGACACGAATGTGTCCAAAACTTACTGGAGACCTTTATCGTGTTACCAGCCTTCCCCATCCCAGCTTACACCAGACGTTTCTCTCCCCCTGTGGACGACAGAACCAGAATAGGAAAATCAAGGCCATAAAATTTTTAAACAAAAACTCCTCCCTGGTTTTTCCCCCGATTAGCTTCAAACTCGCTAGACCAACTACCCGTCCAAAACAATGTGTCATAAGGTGGTTTTCGTGTCTGTCATTACCTGCTAACCTTGGTTGCGAGATACTTATCACTGTCAATGGCCATTATAAGTTTACGATACGCGTATACGGCGTTCCGGTATACACGCGTTGCCAATAGAAAATTAGGTGACGTATTGGTCTAAAAGCTTACAATGAAATAGGATCAATCACTTTTTCATGATTTAACCAATCACATCAGCGAATTTGATCATGTGATCTGGTGTGTACGCTATCATCTGGCAACTAAAAAAAAATTTTTTTAACACACCCACCAGTATAAAAGGAAACTTTCGTAGTGGGTGTGGCAAGTCTACGAGCTATGATCGGGCTACTTGACAGTCTACAGAGGGAAGATTCGCCGGGAATACACACTCTGCACCCTGCTGTGTTATCCACTACAAGAATAGAGAAGTGTCAGCTACTGCGACACGAATATAAGCAGGTCAGGGACTACAGACAGACCTAAAACGTAGGATTACCAGCAACACCACTGTAAGGGAGAAGGAAACAGTCGTAGTAGGGGTGTCAATTTAACGAGCTATGATCACTCCAATCAGGCTACCTAACAGACTACACAAGGAAGATTCGCCATTATGAGAGATGAAGAACGGAAGATTACTACGTTCAACTACTCTAATAAAACATACGTTTATCTTACCAGGATACGAATCGTGGACAACATCATGAAGTGACTGTTGCAGTCTTCAATGTGTAGGGAGACATAAGATACGTTTTCACTCCTTGGTAACTCCACAGGGACAGCTGAAACTTCTAGAAGCTCCGTTGAACTACCCTAATAGAACATACATTGCGATATCTACCCTAATAGAACACACACAACCTCTCTACCAACAGTCAATCTCTCTCTCAACCTCTCTAGAGTAACCACTCTTCATATGAAGAATTCATCTTGGTAATGCACCTTGATTCAGAAAGCAACAAAAGAACTCTTCTCTATCCAAATCCACATGGTTGTGTTGACCTTGCTCAGTACAGCTGATAAACTTGAATACCCATACTCAATACTGTACTGCATACACACTTGGTCATGCGATAAGTAAACATTACACTACCATGACTAGGATGTAGAAATAAAACTACAATTCAGTTACTCAAATTGACTACATAAATATACAAAATGAATGTGCCAAATGCAAGTTGAATTAGAACATAGCTCATTGTGGTGATGCACCAACTATTGGTAAATTGATCCTCATATCACACTCAAAGACTTTGTTAGTTCATGCAACATCATCAAAGTTGAGTACATCCCTGCCATCCAAAACTAATCTTTTTCATGTATGTGCATGGTTGTAATGGGACACATCTTGATACGCCACCTACATGAGAACTGTGTTCTGCATGAGTACTGTACAGATGTGCAGAAATTCCAGTGCACAAAGCCACCAACATTATAACTAGAACCTGTTAGTGCCACACACAATTGAGGAAATTATGTATGCACATCAGTAGCTATGTGTAATCATGTGTTTGTTGGTATGTAATGATGTGATTACTCCTTGATCATTAGTAATGTTCAAATTTAAGTGTATTCACACAATTGGACATAACAATTGTCTTAGTATCATGCGCATTTTGCGCGGGTACCACTAGTAGTAACTAATACTATAACTAATTCTGCTTTAAAAGCAAGAGCACTTCAATTATTGTGCCATATATGCTACAGCCACATTAAGTAGACAGATTCTGTGTACTGTTCTCTATGATTCAGCTTGAGTAACAGACATACCAATAATTATAATTGACCTGAAATAGCCACAGAATTGTTATTTTAAGTGCACATATGTATTGCATCCCGTAATGATGCATATCTGAGCAAAATTCATATTACAAAAGCTAAAAACAAGTCATAATTTATGCTAGGAAAGTAACTAGTAATTAGAGTATTTAGTTACTCTTTGAAAAGTAACTGTAACTGTAACTAAGTTACATGGGATAAAAGTAACGTATAACTAGTAACTAGTTACTTTTCTGAAGTAACTACCCCAACTCTGGTGGTATATGACTTGAGTGAAGTGTGGACAAAGAGATGACATTGATTTGAGCCATGAAATACATGTTTGAAGCTTACCAAATATTACCATGTAGTGAGGGTGCATGTGGTCTTAGTTATCAAAGGTGACCACAAAGTGGTCCTTAGCCATCTTTGAGATCTAATTACAATGTGGTCTTTGTACAGAGGTGGTCTTTATAAGAAGGTGGTCTGTAAAAAGTGGTCACTAAACAAGTGTTTCACTCTAGGGTACATTTATATGATGATTTGACCATTTCCATATTCCATTTCCACTCTCCACTTCTGGTTTCAATTTCCACTGTTTCCAATTGCCCTATACCACTGGAATCTGTAGCATATGAAGATTCTAATGGTGCATAGTTTAAGGCTATAGTACCAAGAATAATATTCCTTGTTTAATGAGCACTGTACAGCCAATGCAGACATTTGATAAAGAAGGCGGTTTTCTAAGTTGTGGGATCCTAAAGGTTGTTTATCTGTTTGGTGGCTTGTTTATTCTACTAGTGACAACTACCACTTGGTTGCTAGGTGACAATGCATTTTTAAAGCCCAGGGGAGTGACCGTGAATGTTCTGTAGTGATTTCTCCCTCTGCTCACTAAACCGCATAGCACAAACTGATAGAGATAACAACATTACTTGTATTTAAGTTAGTCACTTTAGGATACTATTAGTATGCAGTTCTTAGTTATGGACATTTCTGAGACATGGATGATAATATGTACCAGACCAGCCGGATGAGAGAGATTCCACTGTAAACAGTATAACAGGCCTTGTAAAAGTTTCCAGTTTTGGTGAAAGGGAGTTTCTTCCCTTTGTACACAATCAAAACTTAGAAAGCAGCATGAATAATTCTCTTTGATGTTGACACAATTAATGAGGTTATTTATACACTTAGAGACCTGAGGTTAGGGCTCTAAGTTTCATTTAGAGACCTGTTGTCACATGAGACTGTTATGGTAAATTTAATAACACTTCAAAGAGTTTTCTATGTCACTGATTTAATTAGTGGTTGTATGGTTAGTGAGATTTAGGTTTTTACCTTCATCAGCCATACCAGCACTTGACCAAGCTAGCTGTCAAGCCAAACAAGCCAGCTGCTCGATGCATATTACAGCTACCCCAACAGTGTTCCACGTTCACAACTAGCTAGCCATCAGTGAAACTACTGGTGTTGCCGAGTTTACAGCAAGCACATTTGTGTTCATGTGCTTGTCAGTACTGTCACCATTAGATCATCAACACACTTCAGCTGTGCTATTGCACCTGTTTGTAACATTTGTTGCTTCATGGCCAGTTGTAATAAAGCTTGTCACTTCACGGCCAGTTGTTATAAAACTTGTTGCTTCATGGCTAGTTGTAGTAAAGCTTGTTGCTTTGATTCGTGGCCAGTTGTATTTAGAACTTGTTGCTTTGTGGCCAGTTGTAATAAAGCTTGTGGTGTTGTAATCGAGGTTGTAATAAAACTTATGGCTTTGTAATAAAGATTGTCACTTTGCTGCCAGTAGTTGTAAAGCTTCTTGCTTTGTGGCCACCTTGTTACTTCTTAGTATTAGCTAGCTTGAAACTAAATAACAGCTGCTAAAACAACACTAAACTGGCCACAGAGCTGGCGGCACACACAAACATGCTGAAAAGGACCTTACCTAGCGTGACTCTGTGCTTCTTTTGTCAGTGTTGGTAATGAGCTGCTTTTTAAATAGGTTAGATGCACACTGTCATTTTTTAGTAGGTTGAAACCCTCATGCTTGGTTTGGCACCTCAATGGGAACTAATTAGTGACCTCGGCTACACCTTAGTCACTAATTATTGCCATGCCTCGGTGACCAAACCATGCTCTCGGGTTATCAACCTACTGAAAAACCTCCAATGGGTATCTAACATACACATAAAAGCAGCTGTGAGGCTTTGACAGGCTATAAAACAGTTTAGAAGATATTTCTAATAGAAATTTGTGGTTTAAAGTGGTTTGCTTTAGTTAAGCTTCCTTAGTGATGTATAACAACATAGAGTAATTGATGAATTATGACGTAATAATTATTGTTGAATATATTCAATTTTAATGTACTGCATGTATTGTTATGAAACAAAGCTACAATAATAGCACGTCGTGTGCTACATGTAGCTATTTCATTCAATTGGGATCGGAGAAACTGCACGTCGTGAGATTACCAAGGTTGTTCTGTCTGTGATTTGAAATGATATTCAAGCAGCTGCTGGTTCGTTACAGCTATGTGCTGGTCAATTGTCAGGGTGTGAAGCTGCTGTTCATTCTACAAGAGAGATATTTCCTCCCCTGATGTGGATGCAGTAATACTTTTGGATGCTACCAATGTGTTTAACTCTCTTAATCACCACACAGCTTTATGAAACATACAGCACCTACAGTATCTCCACCTTTTTCTACCATCTTAATAAACACTTACTGTAAGGAGGTTAATTTGTACATGAGAGGGTCAGTTTTACACTCTGAAGAGAGAACCACTCAAGGGGACCCCCTAGCAATGCCAATGTATGCACTAGGAGTGATTCCACTGATTAATTGTTTGGGTAGAAGTTCTGTCCAACAGATACGATGTGCTGATGATGCTACTGCTTGTGGTGGTTTGAAATAACTTCAGTCTTGGTGGAATAAATTGACATCTGTTGGTCCTGATTATGGCTATTTCCCTAATCCTTCTAAAACATGAATTGTTGTGAAGGAAGGAATGCATGATGCAGCAGTTTCCACTTTTCAGAGGACTGGGATCTCTATAGCATCGAATGGAAAGCGTCATCTTGGTGCTGCATTAGGCTCCCATTCATTTGTCGTCTTCTTTGTAGAAAAGCAAGTAACATCCTGGATCAAAGAATTGCAGCAGCTGTCAGACATCTCTGTTACCCATCCTCAAGCTGCATATGCTGCATTTACAAATGGATTTATTGGCAAATGGAACTTTCTAATGAGATGCATTCCTAACATTCAACCATTCTTGTCTCCTCTAGAAGAAACTATTCATTGTAGATTGTTACCTAACTTGACTGGTCAACCATCTTTTAGTGACAGTGAACGAAACTTGTTTGCTCTGCCAACCAGATTGGGAGGTCTGGGGGTTGTTAATCCCATCAGTTATTCATTGTTCCAGTTTGGTGCCTTCGTTAAAGTTACTGCTCCCTTAATTCACCTTATTTTACAGCAATCTTGTGCCTAGGTGTTGTCTTCACAGATTGAGGCAAGAAGAACAATTTTGGGCAATCATCACCAGTTTATCATAGACTCCCATGATACTTTGCTATCTATGCTATCACCATCATTATATAGGTCCATCATGTTATCTTCTGAAAAAGGCTCTTCCAATTGGGTAACTGCTCTACCTCTAACTGAACATGGTTTTTGTTTGCACAAAGGTGCTTTTCGTGATGTCTCGTGCCTTCAATATAACTGGTGACCACCACTGTTGCCTTCCAATTGTGTGTGTGTGTGGCAAGCGATTCTCTGTTGAGCATGCCCCTTGTTGCCCACATGGTGGTCTCCCTACAATTCATCACAGTGAGTTTCGAGACATCACTGCTGGACTATTAACACTGGAAAAAATTATGTATTTGTCTATATGTGCAACAGAGTACAAATGAAGCAATTATAGTTAACTATATGTGCATCATATGTGAGACAACCTGAATATGATTTGAATATTACAAAGATCACATGTGATATTTGCAACATGTGTATGCTAGTGGTTTTGTGCAGTGCATATAGTACCACATTTGCTACACATTTACTTCATCTGCAATCCCATGGCACATATATATGTACGTTATATTTACTAGTGTGGCCTATGTATGATACACATGATATGAATATGATATAAATATGAAGTGAATATGAATTACACATCATTAACAAACTAAGTACACTTTGCACTGTAGCTCACTATCATGTGAACAATTGTTTACAAAACTCACTATATTACATATAAATCAACTATACCAAACACATGTTGAGTTGTCATTTGTAAAATTACAGAAATAACTTTTTTACTGACAGATACACAGCAGATACACAGCAAGAACAGCCTCTGTTCCAGTGTTCAGTTGCCGTAAATGCACTTGATTTTAATCGCTAGTAGAAATGATGCTGGCTAAATGGCTTTTTCAGTGTAGCATACCTGGCCTGGTAGAGGCAGCAGATTTTCAATTCATTGTACTTTTGTCATACAAATTTCCTTGTATTCATTTTCTATCAGCAGATTCTGATATAACATACAGAACAGGCCACATCAATATACGGCCATCATTTCCAATCCAATATGCTTCAATGCATGTTGAGTGTATACCTCCTACCATGATGCTGTCTCTCCAACCACCAATGAATGGATTTGATGATTTACATGCTTAAAAAACTTAAGATGTTCTAAGGCAAGAAACTTTATTACTGCTAAATCCATGTAGTGAGTATACAGTGGTAAAGGTTTAACACGTAATACTGCATCACACAAATCTCTGCATGGTATAGAGATAAAATATTGGTAAGTTGCTTGGAGGATAGGTGTCTTGCTCTAGTAAAGTCTTAGACGAAGTACAAAAAGTTTTTTTTAATCAAATAAAGATAAGTTTATATCACTGTTTACATGTTGTAGGTAACAAACAAACTTTTCAACTTGATTATTTGTTTGCACATGGGGAAATACCATTACCGTAGCTCTTGAAACTACACAACCAGCATCCATATAGTCCCTCAGAATATCACAAATATTCATGTGTAGATGCATATAAAAACTGAATTAACAGAATCTACCCATACAGCATTTCAGTAGAAACAAAAACTGATACACTAAATCTAGGGTAGTAAATATAGCTAGTAGTTTACTCACTGATCACTTAGAATGGCTGAATTCACTGACCAAAACAACACCAACACACCTGAGACCACTGAATCCGTTATGAATTATAAACAGTGAGAATAATAGGTCCAATTTGTCCATTCATTGGCAGTTAATCTTGCAAATTAGATGAAATTTTGAGTGGAATTTGTCCAAATTTTGTAAGTCAGTGTCAGTAGGCTTCCGTGTCACAGGCTTTTGCAGGCCATGCTGTCAATTTTCTACTTTTTTTGCTTTGTATGCTCACCAAATCACCATTCTTAGAACTGGGCCAATCCATTGCTTCTTCTAACATTACGTCATATTGTCTTCATAATTCAGTTCTCGTCTACAGCTTGCCAGGACAAACAGCGGCCAGGCAGGCAAGATTTTTTTTTTACAATGGATTCGTTTTCAATTATTAGGATCACAAACAGGTCCCCCTTCTTCTTGTAAACCCAAACAGCAAACAATACCTCATGGTTTCAGCATAATTTTTGCTAGAGTGTGCCTCTATCCAGGCCTCCTGCTCCTTGAAGAAGAGAGTTCACGTGCTGCTTGTCACAGGAAAGCGCAGACGAGTGACAAGCAGGTGCTGTGTGAAAATCATTGAAGAAACCCAGAAGCCCTGTCACTCCTAGTATGCTTCCAGAGGAACTCCACTGAGAAAAACTGTCGCCCGTTGGATCCCATCATTAGGGCGGCCGTAATGTTCTATAAGTCACAGATGCCCAGTGGATAGAGCAGCGCTGGAGCTGGGGCAAGCCATTACCTGATTGATTCAGCCATACAGGGAGTCATAAGTTAACAACGTAACCGATTCAGTTACTGGGATATGTGATAACATTTCAGTGCTCATATTTCATCTCAAGAAAACCAACTTGTGTTGAATCTAGTACAACAAAAGGTATCCAGACTATAGACCAAAGACTTGCTCTAACACTGGTAAAGATGTGACAAGGACTGCTCACATACCAAGATACTTTAATAGTGTAAGTTCATTTTCTGCTTAAAAGTGATCATTCAATGATCATAGGAAGTTGTCCTTGACATCGTATTGGATGTTATAATTATTTTCATGTTTTAGTTTCAAATCAAATTTAATTATCGAATCAAGGTACGTAGCTTATAAGTTAAATTTGTCATGTGTATGCAACATATGTCTTATCCATGCACTTCAGATTCATGGCATCTATCCTGCATCTGTCCATGTGTGTGAAATTGTACAAATACAGTCCACATGTGCTGCAAATTCTGTTTATCTTCTCCTACACTCAACAACAAATGTGAAGCAAACAGCAAATTTACTCTAGATCAAATATGATGAGCACATAAGTGAATGTGATATTTGCTTAATATGCACTACATATGCACTGCAGGAACAAATGTGTTTTTTTCCAGTGTAACTGGATTATGTCATTGTGTCGAATCTCTACAACCATTATCAGGAGAATCTTTTCAGCATAGATTGGCTAATGTTGAGGATGGGGCCCATCTTGATGTTGTTGCCAATGGTTTTTGGAAACGTGGTCAGAAAGCTTATTTTGATGTCAAGGCATTTAATCCTTTTGCTCCCACACACTGTTCAGTATCTTTACCCCAGTATTACAGGCATGTGGAATTAGAGAAGAAGAGAAAATATGAAGAGAGGTTCGTGAAGTAGAACATGGGACATTTTCTACTTTAGTATTTTCATGCACTGAAGCCATGGGTCCTTTGACAACAGTGGTGTACAAGAGAATAGCCACTCTGCTGTCAGGAAAACATAGGCAATCTTACAACAAGACCCTGTACTAGCTAAAATGTAAACTGAGTTTTCCCTACTCTGAGTAGCCATCATTTGTTTGAGAGGATCTAGATCTTTCTACCACTGCTTTGGCCTCAACAAGTCTTCAGCTATTGACTTTGTGTGCGCAGAGGGTATGATCAGTTCATTTGATTGAATCTTTAAGTTTTAGTCTCTGCGTGTAATTTGTAATTTTGCTTGATTTTGTACAGACGGATAATATTTATGTTGTAGGTTTCATTCAAGTATTGTACATATTTACTGGATTCCTGGTAAAAAATACAGACTTGCAAATGTGTTATCTGGGTAAGATGAAGTTTTGCACATAAAGCAAAATATCAGTACAAATTTTAGTGTGTATGTGATAAATGTTCACTGAGCTTTCATCAATTATTTGTATACAAAAGACAGATCGTTTGTAATGCCTTCAGGGTAAACCAATTAGAATATTGAGTTAATACTCAGATTGTAAATGGAATAACCGTCATAAAAGTCTCTTTGGTAATTTTCAATAATAGCCATGAAGTTTTAATGAAGCCAAACATGTGTGTCAGGCACACAATCATAAAATGCACATAATCATGAAGTGCACATAGGAATTAGTATAGTTGGTATGTGTTCACCTGAGACCCTGCCAAATATAGTAGTATCAGAGAGGTGAATGTGTGTTCACTCCCTATGGTTTTGTACTGTAACAAGTGTGTTTTTATGTTTTAAACGTGTTTGCGCACCTGAATTGTCCATAATAAATGTATGGGATACCGAGTAGCAGGTTTTTATCACAAGGACTTTAATCTCGCATTTTGTACACTTTGCAATATTAAAATTCGTAAAATATTTTATCACGTGAAGTTTTGTTTATCACAAGGTTTTTAGCACCTGTAAAATTGTCGTGTTGGAATGTTCAACAACAAACCAGATGCTGGTTTGTACATAACAGCTTGCTGATTGTTTTGTAATGGCTCGATCAGTTGCTTGTTCCCCTACACAACACATGTTTCTTCACCAAACATCACTGAACACGGCTGTCCTACCAAACATACCGTATGCAGCTGCCGTACATGAACACTTATTACAATGAGTAATAAATTACACGAGGAATTTAATGTCACGAATTTGTTACCTCACGAGATTAAGTGTCACATGATTTTATTTCCGCAAGTAAATTTGTCTGCGATAAAAACCCGCTATACAGTATTTTTAAAGCCTTGCAACTCACTTGTTCTTGCCTGTATCAAAGTGCTTTTTTCATTCCGCATTTAAAGGGTTTCACAGTGTTACTAAACGTTTGAGCAGCTGGCCCTTGTAACAAGAGTCATTAACAAGAAACAATAGTAGAGTGGCTAAGCAAAAAAATTGTTCACTTTTTAATAAAAGCAGCAAACTTGGTACAACATTTGCTTAATTCATACTATTTCATATTAGATATGGTGCCATTAAAATTACCAATCATACCATGCTCAAAGAACCTGAAAAGTACACAGGAAAAGACACAGTGAAATTATTCATAAAAATTCTACAATAGGTTTTTTGCTCTGTAGAATAATTGCTGAATTGAACAGATTATGGCTGTATAATTCTGCTAGATTATTCCTGTTAGTATAGTTTGTTCAATTTGGCATTAATTTTACAGACGTATTGTAGAATTATGTGTATTATTCTACTATAACTCTACCTGTAGTAAAATCAACCAAAAATGTATTGGGGAAGTCATAAAAGTACTCTGAGCAGGCTCTATAGTAAATGTACTGAAACTTGGCATCTGAATAAACAAGCAAGGGATGGTCATTTCTAAAAGCTGATCAAAGCAGGTGTCCATCCAGGTCATTAACTTGCCATGTTAAGAAGCATGGAGGATCATGGTATATGAAGCCATATATATGTAATATAATATGATTTCTATTGGATTGTGCCTGTACTTTAAACACTGAAATATAAGATCCATTAGAAGTATCTAAAAACAGATAACTTTACCACATTTTGAAAGATTTTCTGATTGCACTTGTAAATTGACATACATTCATGCTATTTAAGCAAAAATGAAGTTTTAATGCACTTGTATGGTTTCATAACTACCTAGAAATGGGCTTATAACCTAGTTTACAAACATTCCCTAAGGCAATGATTTTGATGTAGCACCATATCTAAAATGATTTAGTATATCATACTCAACTTCCACAGAAAAGTTGATGCTTTTATCACAAATTGAATGATTTCATCAAAATTCATTGCTTAGCCACTCTACTACAAGGGCATAAGTAAACGCAAACAGACTACTGTATAGTGGGAAATTTTTGAAAGATTAAATTTTTGAAAAATTCAAAAATAGCAATGTTTTTTTGAAAATATTTTTTTGAAAATAGCTAGCTAGGTAGCTAGTACATCCCGGCTTTGAAGTGACAATCAAAGAAAGTATAGCTAGGTATATATAAATGATTTTTGCGAGTGCACGCATGCACAGTTTCTACTAATATCAATTAGCTATAGGCCTAATGAATTTAGCTAGACACTGGGCCACACACAAGTAGCTAGCCATATAGCTATAGCTACCACGTACACATATATGAGCGAGCACGAATGACATCACATGTCTTGAAGCCTATAAGAGCTCGACAGACCAGAAATTACTAGGAAAGACTGATCATCAGCAAACATCTATATGGGCTGAAAAACGCCATGTACTTAGCTATGGCTCAATCCGATGCTTGATCCACAGGCCACTGAGGCTAAGTCCGCCAAACAACATGGTTCAACCTACGAAGGAAGACCCTAGGGTAGCTAGACGAGATTCTATCAAAGCCAGATTGGGTGTTTATCTAGCTATTATTATCTAATCCAAAACAGCCAAGCTGTAAAAAAAGTGTGCGGCCCTCAGAAAGGCTATGGTGAAAAAAAAAGTGAAATCCAAGGTGGCGGCCAAGGTGGCGGCCAAGAAATGGCTGTGATGGTAGGTTAATGGTAAAAATTTTAATAACGACAATTCAGGTGAATTTTTGTGCCGCTTCACAAAATTTACCTAAATTGTCATTATTAAAATTTTTACCATTAACCTACCATCACAGCCATTTCTTGGCCGCCACCTTGGATTTCCCCTTTTTTTTTCACCATAGCCTTTCTGAGGGCCGCACACTTTTTTTACAGCTTGGCTGTTTTGGATTAGATTTCATTCTTTTTGTATTTGTATACCCCAAAGCCGGCCTATGGCCAGCTTTGGGACTTTTTTAACCTATGTTTTTTTTCTTTACTACAGGAAGAAGAAAAGATGAAGTAGATGTACTTTAAATATTTTATCAGTAAATGTACAAATTATATATATAATACATATGTGACCGGATTTGCGAAAAGGGGTCTTCCACACACATCCAATTTGCCAACTTTGACAATTGATAACTTCAGATTGAAAAGAGCTATTGCCTTGAAATGTGGGCAGTGGTGAGCACCACTATAGCTGAATATATGGTGAAATTTTCAGGTTAATATGTTTCTTGAACACTGAGTTATGGTCTCCAACGTTTACGGAATTGGATGTGTGTGGAAGACCCCTTTTCGCAAATCCGGTCACATATATTGATTGCAGAAATTTCCATGGTGGTTTCTTTGTAACTGAACACTCTACAAGGTGACTTCTTCTAATTGCTCTCTCTACAGGGTGAATTGTTTGTAGCTGAACGATCTACAAGGTAACTTCTTCTAGCTGATCTCTCTACAGGGTGATGTGTTTGTAGCTGAATTCTGTACAGGTAATTTGTTTGCAGCTGAGCTTTTTACAGAATGGTTTCTTTGTAGCTGAACTCTCTAAAAGGTAACTTCTTCTAACTGATCTTTCTACAGGGCAATTTGTTTCTGGCAGAATTTTCTACAGGGTGATTTCTTTGCTGCTGAACTCTCTACATGGTGGTGTCTTTGTAGCTGAACTCTCTACAAGGTAATTTCTTCTAGCTGATCTCTCTACAGGGAGATTTATTTGTAGCTGAACTATCTACAAGGTAACTTCTTCTAGCTGATCTCTCTACAGGGTGATTTGTTCGTGGCAGAATTCTGTACAGGCGATTTGTTTGCAGCTGAGCTCTTTACAAAATGGTTTCTTTGTAGCTGAACTATCTCCAAGGTAACTTCTTCTAACTGATCTTTCTACAGGGTGATTTGTTTATAGCTGAACTATCTACAAGGTAATTTCTTCTAGCTGATCTCTCTACAGGGTGATTTGTTTGTAGCTGAATTCTGTACAGATGATTTGTTTGCAGCTGAGCTCTTTACAGAATGGTTTCTTTGTAGCTGAACTCTCTACAGGGTGATTTGTTTGTAGCTGAAATCCCTACAAGGTAACTTCTTCTAGCTGATCTTTCTACAGGGCGATTTGTTTGTAGCTGAGTTCTCTACAGGGTGTTTGTTTGCAGCTGAATTCTCTACATGGTGGTTTCTTTATAGCTCTACAAGGTGACTTCTTCTAGCTGATCTCTCTACAGGGTGATTTGTTTGTAACTGAACTCTCTACAGGTGATTTGTTTGTAGCTGAACTCTCTACAAGGCGATACTTCTAGGTGATCTCTCTACAGGATTCCTTGTTTCTAACTGAACTCTCAACAGGGTGATCTGTTCATAGCTGAACTTTCTACTGGGTGATTTGTTTGCAGCTGAACTCTCTAAATGGTGGTTTCTTTGGAGCTGAACTCTCTACAAGGTAATTTCTTCTAGCTGAACTCTCTACAGGGTGACTTGTTTCTAGCTGATCTCTCTACAGGGTGATCTGTTCATAGCTGAACTTTCTACAGGGTGATTTGTTTGCAGCTGAACTCTCTACATGGTAGTTTCTTTGTAGCTGAACTCTCTACAATGTGACTTCTTCTAGCTGAACTCTCTACAAGGTGACTTGTTTCTAGCTGATCTCTCTACAGGGTGACTTGTTTCTAGCTGAACTCTCTACAAGTGATTTGTTTGTAGCTGAACTCTCTACATGGTGGTTTCGTTGTAGCTGAACTCTCTACAAGGTAACTTCTTCTAGCTGATCTTTTTACACTGCATATTTGTTTGTAGCTGAGTTCTCTACAGGGTGATTTGTTTGAAGCTGAACTCTCTACATGGTGGTATCTTTGTAGCTGAACTCTCTACAAGGTAACTTCTTCTAGCTGATCTTTCTACAGGGTGATTGATTTTTTTGCAGCTGAACTCTTTACATGGTGGTTGCTTTGTAGCTGAAGTCTCTAAAAGGTGACTTCTTCTAGCTGAACTCTCTACAGGATGATTTGTTTGCAGCTGAACTCTCTACATGATGATTTATCTGTAGCTGAACTCTCTACAGGGTGATTTGTTTGTAGCTGAAATCCCTTCAAGGTAACTTCTTCTAGCTGATCTTTCTACAGGGCGATTTGTTTGTAGCTGAGTTCTCTACAGGGTGATTTGTTTACAGCTGAACTCTCTACGTGGTAGTTTCTTTGTAGCTGAACTCTCTACAATGTGACTTCTTCTAGCTGAACTCTCTACAGGGTGACTTGTTTTTAGCTGATCTCTCTACAGGGTGACTTGTTTCTAGCTGACCTCTCTACAGGTGATTTGTTTGCAGCTGAACTCTCTACGTGGTGGTTTCTTTGTAGCTGAACACTCTACAAGGTAACTTCTTCTAGCTGATCTTTCTACAGGGTGATTTCTTTGTAGCTGAACTCTCTACAATGTGACTTCTTCTAGCTGAACTCTCTACAGGGTGACTTGTTTTTAGCTGATCTCTCTACAGGGTGACTTGTTTCTAGCTGACCTCTCTACAGGTGATTTGTTTGCAGATGAACTCTCTACGTGGTGGTTTCTTTGTAGCTGAACACTCTACAAGGTAACTTCTTCTAGCTGATCTTTCTACAGGGTGATTTGTTTGCAGCTGAACTCTCTACAAGGTGACTTCTTCTAGCTGAACTCTCTACAGAGTGATTGATTTTTTTGCAGCTGAACTCTCTACATGGTGGTTTCTTTGTAACTGAACTCTCTACAGGGTGATTTGTTTGTAGCTGAACTCTCTACAGGGTGATCTGTTCGTAGCTGAACTCCCTATAAGGTAACTTCTTCTAGCTAATCTTTCTACAGGGCGATTTGTTTGTAGTTGAGTTCTCTACAGGGTGATTTGTTTGCAACTGAACTCTCTACATGGTAGTTTCTTTGTAGCTGAACTCTCTACAAGGTGACTTGTTTCTAGCTGATCTCTCTACAGGGTGACTTGTTTCTAGCTGACCTCTCTACAGGTGATTTGTTTGCAGATGAACTCTCTACGTGGTGGTTTCTTTGTAGCTGAACACTCTACAAGGTAACTTCTTCTAGCTGATCTTTCTACAGGGTGATTTGTTTGCAGCTGAACTCTCTACAAGGTGACTTCTTCTAGCTGAACTCTCTACAGAGTGATTGATTTTTTTGCAGCTGAACTCTCTACATGGTGGTTTCTTTGTAACTGAACTCTCTACAGGGTGATTTGTTTGTAGCTGAACTCTCTACAGGGTGATCTGTTCGTAGCTGAACTCCCTATAAGGTAACTTCTTCTAGCTAATCTTTCTACAGGGCGATTTGTTTGTAGTTGAGTTCTCTACAGGGTGATTTGTTTGCAACTGAACTCTCTACATGGTAGTTTCTTTGTAGCTGAACTCTCTACAAGGTGACTTGTTTCTAGCTGATCTCTCTACAGGGTGACTTGTTTCTAGCTGAACTCTCTAATGGTGATTTGTTTGCAGCTGAACTCTTTACATGGTGGTTTCTTTGTAACTGAACTCCCTGCAAGGTGACTTCTTCTAGCTGATCTCTCTACAGGACGATTTGTTTGTAGCTGAACTCTCTACATGATGGTTTCTTTATAGCTGAACTCTCTACAAGGTGATTTCTTCAATAGCTGATCTTTCTACAGGGTGATTTGTTTGTAGCTGAACTCTCTACAAGGTAATTTCTTCTAGCTGATCTTTCTACAGGGTGATTTGTTTGTAGCAGAACTCTCTACAAGGAAACTTCTTCTAGCTGATCTCTCTACAGGGAGATTTGTTTGTAGCTGAACTCTCTACACGTGATTTGTTTACGGCTGAATTCTCTACATGATGGTTTCTTTGTAGCTGAACTCTCTGCAGGGGAACTTCTTCTAGCTGATCTCTTTGCAGGGTGAATTGTTTGTAGCTGAACGATTTACAAGGTAACTTCTTCTAACTGATCTCTCTACAGGATGATTTGTTTGTAGCTGAACTATCTACAAGGTAACTTCTTCTAGCTGATCTCTCTACAGGGTGATTTGTTTGTAGCTGAATTCTGTATAGGTGATTTGTTTGCAGCTGAGCTCTTTACAGAATGGTTTCTTTGTAGCTGAACTCTCTACATGGTGGTTTCTTTGTAACTGAACTATCTACAAGGTGACATCTTCTAGCTGATCTTTCAACAGGGTGATTTGTTTGTAACTGAACTCTCTACAAGAAAACTTCTTCTAACTGATGTCTGAACAAGGTGAATTGTTTGTAGCTGAACTCTCTACAGGGTGACTTGTTTGTAGCCGATCTCTATACAGGTTACTTATTTCTAACCGATCTTTTGAATTCTGTTCAGGGTGACTGCTCTATTAGGATGACTGCTCTATTAGAGTATCTCGATCTCACACTTGCTACACCAAGTTGGATTTCGTGTTATAACTCCGTGGCTTTAAGTCTGATTCTTCTACACCATTGAAGTGCCTTTCTAAGATGATTACTCCATCTGTACAGTGAATTTCAAAGCATTACCCCAAGCGGTTTATCTGGTAGGCGTGGCAAGTATTCGTTTTTTATTAGCTAATCTCGGTTGCGTAATTGTTACATACTGTTGGTTTTGTTGTTGTATCTTCCTGGTTTTTAGCTCGATTTCTTTCAAACCACAAAAGGTTTGAGGTTCAATAGTTAACCTATTCACCCACCGATTTTCAGCTTCTTCCCATACGCGGTTTACCCTGTAGGCATGACAATATATTGGTGTTATGTTTGGTGCATAATCGCTCATAACTCTTTGCTTGTTTATGGTATTCCAGCCAAAGTTGGTACCGAGATGCGCCTTTATACCCCCCTTCTGTGTGCCAAATTTCAAGGCAGTCGGATAACGCATTCGCGTTTTATAGCAGTTTTTGTAAGTGTGCGAAAAGAGGAAGAAAAATAAGAAGAAAAAGAAGAAGAAAAAAAACGAAGAAACTAAGCCAATTTTTAAAGTCGCATATCTCAGGAATTCCTGAAGCGATGTCGCTCAAATTTGGAATGTGGTGTACTGAAGCTGGAGGGAAGTACACAGTAAAATTCGTCTTGTTTCATCAAGGCAGCACAGAGCTACGGAGGTGCGAAAATTACGTTTTCTTTCCTCCTGTCAATATACTCACGGGGTTGCGCGCCGGCTTCTTGGGCCGCACGACACATTACCGTGTGTCTTGATACTGAACAATCAAAGCAGCAAATGTAGCTACGTATGTATGTGATCAACGCAACCACTGTTAGCTTCCTCCGTGAATTAATTATCTACAATGCAGTGCAGTAGAGACATTGTTTCAAAAATATTTTTTTCAAATTTCCAAATTTAACCTTTCGAAAATTTCTTGCTATATGGTATAGTAGGTATGTTAATTAAAACCATCTCACCGCCAAATTTGTAGAGCCTCCAATCTACTGCTTCTAAACTGCTATAACTTGTAGACCTTACAATATGTTATACATAGCTAAAGCACCGTCACTCATATGTATGGAAAATACAGTGTGAGGGTGTGTGTCAAGATGCTAATATAGTACAAGGCAAAGCCAAGTGCTGTATTTGTCTTGAGATACCCCGAGTGCTGTATTTTTCATATACATAAGCATAGGTACTGCTTTAAGTAATTTATTGTACTTCCTGGCTGCATTTGGTGTATAAGACTAAAAATTTTTAAGGGTGATGACACTAAGCCTGGGCGGTATACCGGTATCTAGTTGTATTATGGTATTAATAAAATAGTTGTGATAATAAATCAATTTACCGGAATGCGGTATTTTAGAATACAGAAAGTTAATTAGCATAAATGGACGTTTTCGATTAAAATGGCCGATTCTTCTAGTGATATCGTTCCTTCAACAAAGAAGAGAACATCGGTTGTTTGGGATTATTTCGATGTCCGAATTGACAATGAAGAAGAAATTGTTTGCCGAAAATGTCATCGCGCCGTACTTGCCAAGAACAGTAACACTTCGAACTTAATAACACATCTGAGAGTGAACCATCCTGCTCTGTATGATGAATGTTGACAAGCAATGGAACAGAAATCGAAGGACAACGAATCTCAGAAGCCAAAGAGTCATTCTTCAGCTCCCGTTTCTCCGTCACAGCCAACAATGCTTGCCACGTTGGCGAGATCCCAGCCATATGAGAGAAAAGGAAAGCGATGGGCCAAATTGACAAATGCAGTTACATACTGCTTAGCGAAAGACTCCTTACCTATACAAACAGTTGAGCGTCCTGGGTTTACAGCCTTATTGAAGGCATTTGACTCGCGTTACCAAATTCCCAGTCGTAAGTATTTTTCACAAACAGCACTGCCGTCATTGTACTCAACAACAAAAGAAAAAGTCTTTGGAGAGTTAAAGCAAGTGAAATTCTTTTCAGCCACTACAGACATGTGGTCTAGTATCGGATTGAAACCTTACATGGGTTACACACTTCATTATATAGACAGCCATTGGACTTTGCGAACTCGGTGCTTGCAAACTCATTTTTTTCCTGAATCACACACTGGAGAGAACATTGCTGAAGCAATGAACAGTGCTTTGGAGACTTGAGATTTGAAGGCTGATAATCAGGTTTGTTTGACCACAGATAATGGGTCAAACATTGTGAAAGCTGCAAATGACCTTGAGTGGCTTAGATTATCGTGCTTTGGGCACAATTTACACTTAGCTGTTACGAAGGCACTTAATGGTGACCAACGATGTGTTCGAGTTCTTGGAATTTGCCGTAAGATTATAAGTGCTTTCAGTCAAAGTTGGAAAAGGAAGCAAGAGCTCACAAAGGCACAGCTTAACCTAGGTTTTGACCAAAAATCTCTAGTCGCTGATTGCCCTACAAGATGGGGATCAATGGGTAAAATGGTCAGCCGAATCCTTCAGCAAAAAGAAGCCATTAGGCTAGCTTTTGCTGCCAATAGGTCAACTTCACATTTAATCCCAACCTGGCAAGACATAGATGTCTTGGAGTCCATTGACAAAGCTCTGTCCCCACTTCATGAGTTGACTGACGCATTGTCTGGTGAAAAGTACGTCACTGTTTCAGCTGTGATTCCAATGATCAAGCTTTTAAAATCCAAAAATTTAAAGGTGGATCCTGCTGACTCTCAATTAACTCGGTCCTTAAAGAATCTCATCAAAGATGATCTCAGTCGACGTTACGTGGATGACGAAGTGACAAGCCTTTTAGATATCACATCAGTACTTGATCCGAGGTTTAAAGTCAAGTATGTGAGAAAAGTAGATGATGTTTTAGCTAGAGTAAAAGAGGAAGGTGCTAATATAGTACACCATTGTCAAGAGCAGCAGCATCAGTCTACTCAGACATCATCTCCTGCTGTCAGTGTCACTGAGCTGTCAGAGCCTCCACGAAAGAAGAAAAATTTAGGAACTTTGTTCAAGATTTATGAAGATGAAGAGGAGGGATCTCGTTTTATTTCACCAGAACAGATCTTTGACACTGAACTTGAAAGGTACTTGTCACTACCTAAGTTGGACTCAGAAGAGGAGATTCTACCCTGGTGGAAAACATATAGCAGCCAATACCCACATATTTCACAACTAGCACAAAAATACTTGTGTGTGTGTGCTACGAGTTCTGCATCTGAGCGATTATTCAGCATTTCAGGAAATATAGTCACCCCCAGCAGATCTTCCCTAAAACCAGACAAAGTAAACATGTTAACTTTTTTAGCAAAAAAAATTGTAACATTTTATATTAGTACAACTGGACATACACTTTATATACTATGTTGTTATATTAACCTGTCAAAATATTCAATAACTAGCTATAGTTATATCACAATATTTTAATAATAAATACTGAGGTATTGTAAAAGTCAATACCGCCCAGGCCTAGATGATACCACAGGTACTACAAAAACACCAAGTTTAATCAAAATCCAAGAGGTGACACTAAATTCTTTGTTGATTTAACACAGAATGGCTTCCATCATAATGCCACACATGTGGCTCTCTTTCCACTGTTTAATCTTCTCACTGCATAGGCTCCGAGAAAATGTTTGAACAATAGATATCACATGCAAGGACCAGGCTTGCATCAATTATGCCAGCATAACTTTAGGCATAGTAAGGAATGAAAAACGTAAGGCATAATAGTGGCATAATGGAGCATAATTGCAACATAATAGAGTAAATTTCTGCTGCAATAAATATAGCTTCTGCTATAACAGTCACAAATTCAACATAGGATAATTTGTTTTGAACAGTGAATAATTCCTGACTACTAGTAGAAATAATGCACTACAGTCTTGCTACAAGTTTACACTCGGCAGAATAAAAGCTTTTCATTGTGGGCTTTAGATTTCTGGGACACATGTAGGCATGTGCCAACTAGCACAATGTTATCATTGTTATTGTTAATTACTGTGTAGAACTCACAGAAAGAGTATAAACACACAGATTATCATACATAAAATCAGTCTGTTGGGAAGAGGTATAAGGATAAATCATCTTTAAATTGGTTTAAATCATCCAGTTCAACTAATGAATCAGGTAGACAGGTAGAGAATTCCACAAATTGATAGCAGAGGGTAGGAAAGAATTTAAATATGTATCAGTTCTAGCAAAAGGGGTGACGAAACGCTGGTTGTGTCCATGGGTAGGTGTTGAAAGGGGTATAAGTGTAAATGAAATGTCAACAAGACCATGTAATATTTTGTAAAACATTATCAATTTTAAGAAATTTCTTTGGTGTTCGAGTAGTGGCCACTTAAGATGTTTGAGCATGGTAGTTACACTACTGTGATAGGAGAAGTCATTTTTAACAAAGCGAGCAGCACTGCGCCGAACCTTTTCTATTTGGTGTTTCTGATATTGAAGGTGTGGGGACCACACTGTAGCAGCATACTCTAATATAGGTCTCACTAAGGATGTATAACAATTAGATTTCACTGTTGTTGGACACCAGAAGAGATTGCGTTGTAAGAAGGCTTTTGCTTTGATGGCTTTACTACAGATGTCATTGACATGTTCCTTCCAAGTTAGGTGTTCGTCTATCACTACTCCCAGGTATTTGGCTGATTTACTTTGCTGTATTTGTTGACTGGATTTGATAACAATGTTTTATACATGTTTGTTTTTCTTGTTATAGCTAGGTGAATACATTTAGATGGGTTGAACTTCATTTCCCAAGTATTTGCACATTTTCTAGAGTAAAAAGATCATTTTGAAGGCAGATGATATCGGCTTCAGTTCTAATTATTCTGTATATCAAAACATCGTCGGCACAAAGTCTTATAGTACTAGTGATGGATTCAGCAATGTCATTTGTATAGATGAGGAATAGAATCGGTGCTAGTACTGAGCCTTGGGGCACTCCTGAGAGAACAGGGTGTGATTTGCTAGATTTGCCTCAAGTAGGACTGACTGTGAGCGATCTGTTAAGTAGTCTTTTATCCAACATAATAGGTTACCATTAACTCCATAATGTGAAAGTTTATAACATAATTTTCTATGAGAAACTTTGTCAAAGGCTTTGGAGAAATCTAGGAAAAGGGCATCAATATGGGTTCCAGCATCAAGATTGTGATGAAAGTCATTAATGGCTCCTAGAAGTTGTGTGTCACAAGATCGGCCTGTACGAAAACCATGTTGATTAGTGCTCAGGATATTGTAGTTGGACAGATGAGTTGAAATAAAGGAATAAATGATGTGTTCTAGTTTTTTGCTACAAGTACTGGTTAGTGATATGGGCCGATAATTTGCTGGTTCTGTTCTGTTACCTTTTTTGTATATTGGTGTAATGTTTGCTGATTTCCAATCTTGAGGAAGTTGGCCTTGGTCAAGAGAGGTCTGAAAAATTAAGGTGAGCAGTGGAGCCATTTGATAAGCTGTTTCTTTCGATAATCTAGGAGGAATCCCATCTGGACCAGCTGCTTTGTTGGGCTCGATTTTATTCAAAAGGTTGAAAACACCATCAACATTGACTGTTAGCTGAGAAATGTCAGGAGTTGGCTTGTTGGAAATATGTGGAAGAGGAGACTGATCTTCGTTGGTAAAGACTGAAACAAACTGATTGTTTAGAGCATTGGCTTTGTCTTCACTATCTGTATATGTTTCTCCATTGTAATGTAAGGTATTGATAGATATCTGCTCCTTTCGCATGTTTTTGATATATCACCAGAATTTTTTAGTGCATTTGTTGTGTTTGTCAAGGAGTGATGATATGTAATTGTTATGGGAAGTACGGCTAAGTCTTTGAATTTCTTTTTTTAAGATCACGATATGCTGACCATTCTTCATCTGAGTTCATTCTGCAAGCTTTGTTGTATTTATGTTGTTTTTTTCTCGACAATCTTTTGATGTTACGAGTAATCCAGGGTGGTTGATCAGTACAAGTCATTTATTGTGGGATCATATCTATACATGATTTACATAGAGTTTTAAATTCATCCCAAAGTATGTTTACAGGAGTATTAAGGTCATATGCATTAAAGAAAGTGTCAGCAAATTGGGCTATGTGATTATTGATAACTTCAAAATTAGCATTGTGCCATAAAATGATGTTTCTTGACTTGGGCTTGCTGAGAGATATTGAAGTGAGAGATAAAACTGACACAACTTCGTGGTCACTTATACCAGGGATAACTTCATAGGATTCAATAAATAATGGTTGATTTGTAAGAAAGATGTCTAGGATGTTGTTATTCCTGGTAGGGCTCTGGACTATTTGTGAGTATCCATAGTCAGATACAAAATCCAATATTTGGTCACAAAGTATTATCGGGTAGCGATTATCTGTTATTGAGTTGGAGGATCATTCTATGTTAAGAAGATTCAAGTCTCCTCCTACCCATATAGGAGTAGCAAGGTTTGCATGGGTTAGATCTTTGAGTATTGAGATAAGATTCTGGAGGTAAGTAATGTCAGTTGTGGGTGGCCTATAGATGGAACAAATAATGGTTTTTTGATCTCCATGTAACATGGTAGCAGCAATAACTTCACACAATTATTGATGTTAAGAAGTGGATATTCAATAACATTTAGGGTGCTTTTAAAAGCAAGTAGGACCCCACCATATCCATCAGATCTGTTCGGTCTAAAGAAATTATATTCTCTAGGGAAAAATTCGGCTGTGTTGACATTTGGAGACAACCAGGTTTCATTTCCAAAAATAATAATGTCTGGATGATGATTGTTAATCGAATTCTGCTCTTTTAGCCATGATGCTTTGAAAATTAATTACTAGTGATTTTAAGGGGATTTGATTTGAGGTGTTATGTGTATTGTAAGAATTATCAAGAGGGTAATTATCAGTGTGAGAGGGGGCGTCGACAATTACTTCTTCCTCTCCACTATTTGACCATTTTTTATTTGGAATTGTCGACCGCCTTTGTTCATCTCTTTAAGTTGTACTCTGAGGTTCTTGTTAGCTTCTCTCTCTTTAGTGGTAAGATCAGGTGTGATAAAAACTTTGTGTAGATCAGGTGAGAGCTTGGGATCATGGAACTTAGTGCAGTTACATAATATTTTGGCTTTCTCTACTTCTGTGCCAAGAGAAATCTTGAGCAGTCTAGGCTTAGCATCTTTCTTACCTATGCGAAAGCATTTGGTTATTGATACTTTGGTGTCAAGATGCTGCTGGAACATGTTTGCAACAAAGTCAGTGTCATGTTTCTTTCTTGCGTTACCATCTTCGGAAGCTGATTCAGGAATGCTGTGAATTATGATGTTTAGATGCCTTTTAGCTTTTTCTTTTTCTTCATTTATGTAATCAATAAACATTGTTTTAATATGCTTGTCAGCACTGGTTGGAAGTGGTGGTGGTCTAGGTGTGTCACCAGTGTCTAGCGCATTGCTGGACTGTTGGTCAGCAATGTCATTCTGTAGCATTGAAGGTTGAGCCTGATTGGTTTTCAGATCAGCAACTTGATTTTTTAGGCTGAGTATATCAGCAGATAATGTATTGACTAAATCCTTCAATTCCTTTATTACAAGGGCCTGATTACCTAACATACAACAGGGGCGGATCCAGGGGGTGGCTTTGGGGGCTGAAGCCCCCCCCCCCCCCCTTCATATTTAGGCTTTACTTGATCAATATGCTGAGTATTATAATGAAATTTTGTCTTAGCATAATTATATGATCACTAATAATACAAATACTCATAAAACCACCTTATAATCATCTTTCCAAGGTATTATCAGTGGATTTATGCTAAAGTTTATGCAACAAGGATCCGGATCAGCATTGGAGGTGTACAAGATCGAGATACTCTAATAGAGCAGTCAGCTAACTACTCTAATAGAATATTCACTGGAAACATGTAGTTGGTTCTGTTATGGAATTTTTCCAAATCTGCCTGCACCTATACATACAATGAAGTGCATTGGCCTGTTTAAAGGGCTTCATTCATCTACTTGTGTACGTAGTTAATATGTATGACAATACTTAATTCAGGTACACAATTTCCATTGAAAATGCTCTCAGATTCAATCTTGTATTGTTCAAATTTCAAAATTTTCCACTTTCAACATATTATTATTCTAACATGCACCTATTCAGTGTTGTGCAATTGTGAGAGGGGTGCATCATGTACTTGGTTGCCTGTACCTACCCAAACTTTTCCATTAGCAAAATACTTCAGAGTCAGAGAGCCATACCTATAATCTAAAGGCAGTATATAAAATATCTACAGGCAGAAAATATTATGAATTTTATGTGGAAATGTCTCCAAATTGCAGTATTTTAGCATCTATTTTTCAAAATTTTCCTGGGGGGGGCATGCCCCCAGACCCCCCTAGTTCCAGCATGCTTTGCATGCTGGGAAGTGTGCTTTGCACACCTCTACTCAAGAGATTAGTACCTTGAGTTAGCCCCCCCCTTTTATAAATCCTAGATCCGCCCCTGTACAATGAGGGCTTATGTAGGGGGCGTCCTCTTCAGTTAGTGCTTCATATTGCTGTTTACTGAGGCCAGCACATTTTCGGTGAATCCAAGTGTCACATTTACCTTCACAATACATGGCATCGTCTCCAGGTTCACCTTTGTTGTGGTCGCCTTCAATGATCATCTCGTTAGCAGTCGACGGCGTTAGCCGATTGTTGGTTTCTCTTATGTTTCTTATTTCTATGGGAGGATTTATCTTTCGGTGGTGTGTCATATTCAGGAATTGGTCGCTTCGATGCCATCTCCAATTAGCACTCTACACGCAAGAGAAACAACAAAGGTAATGACATTGCAATTTAGTTGAGCTTCATTCACTGAATTTGGTAATATCTAACATGTAACACTATCTGAATATTGAATAAAATGTGATACGATGATTATGATTATTGGAAGACAATAGTTATGATGGAAGCTCTTAACTAGTGAATGTCTGGACATTGAAAATACGTACTTGAGTTCATGCAGGAATGCAGTGAGACTGAGGTTAACAAATAAAGATCAAGATTCTCTAATAGAGCAGTCATCACTCTAATAGAACAGTTATCATACGTGACTATGAGAACCATTTAATCCAGGATACTATTATGTTCTTGGCATGGTGCTGCAAATTCCAGATACAGATTATACTTGCTGTCCTTTGAATACCAACTACTACAACTCAGAAAACCAATCAGAATTATTAAGAATCCATAGCTACACACAAAATTACCATGATATATGCCTATAGCTTCTGAGGGACTATAGATATTCCCACAGATCTCCTGCTCTAATATATCTACTAATTCTAGAGCACACCCCCTTTTCAAGGTATTGCCATTATTTTGTGTGTTGCAGTTGAAGTGACATTTCTCCATTCACATTTTGTCATAATTATGAAGAATTTCTCTTCACAAAAAAACACACAAAATAAAAATATAATGCATTTCTGAAAAGCACAAAGACAAGCATAACAGGCAGAAAATTAGGAAATGCCAAAAACATTAGAAGCATAAGCCTAGCAAGGGCAATAAGATTATGGGTGCTTCTGGGGTTAATACAGATAGTTGCGGTCTGTTGCATGATGGTTTCATGGCTTCTCATATAAAGGTATGTATTTCTATGTGTGTAGCTTTGGCTGATAATTTCAACATAACCCCAAAAGTGGGTACCTCCACCCCCTGGTTTAGATGCCATTGACCCTTGCTGTGCCTGGACACTACAACCTTGGTTGGCCACTCAAGGTTACTGTATAAATCGCAAAGTTTCCCTCTACTTGGTGTCTAGTAACTACATTGTGATTAAACTGGAATACTTCATAAATTTCTGTAATTTGTACAGCAAATGCTACTACCAAATTAAGTGGATTACAGTCACACTTTGTCTGCTGTTCTCTGTCACTAAGGTATGTAAGGCTGTGTAACAAGCATAGCATAGCTGAAGCTGCTGACCTAAGGTGATACATAGCTTGTGCATAATTAATCTTCGATAAATAAAATTAATCATTTAATTACTTTGTTACTTGATACACTCTCAGACAGAAAATAACGGTTACTATAACAAGTTGCATGGGATGAATGTCTTTTGTAGATAGTGACTAGTCCTTTTTAATGACCACAACTCTGTAAGTTTGTAGAACATCATTTCTTGACTAAATAATACTGTGGTTGTACTTCCACATAAATTTTCAGGCATGTAGTTAGCTATATAGTTTCAGTAATTTGTATTGGACCTTATTCTAACTATACACATCCATGTATTGACCACGTAGTAAGATGGTCACTTACTTTTTAATGTCAACACTTTTGACTCGGAGGCTCATAAAAACTAAGCTAAGCAGCCTCAGGGTAAAGATACAGAAATAATACAGTACAAATAAGTATGTAGTGTATGAATGCTGATATTATGTTGTCCCATTATTATCAAAAATAGCTTTTTGCTCAGCTAGTAACATATTTGTTATATATTGCATGTGACTGTTTACAAAAACTGCAAGCTTTAATGTGCTTGTTCCAGTAAAAGGTCTTGTTTGACTAATGAAATACCTGCCTAACTATTGTGTTGTGTAGTAATACAGTATGTAACAGTTTAGCTATTTTGTACTTGTTTGTTGTAATTGTAAAACATCAATATTTGGTTTCATCTTTTATTATTTCATACCACAGCTATTTTGGCCACATGACACACCACACAACACACTGTGTGTTTTGATTTCAAACCACAGCATTTTCACACCTACGTATATATTTATAATGGTGCAAATATGTAGACTCTATACTATGATGATTAGTAAGGAGGATACAAAATTCTAGAGTACTTCTGTGACTTGTGTTAATAACCATTCCATTTAATAGTTATCACATTGTACTTTATACAATATTTTGTACTTTGGTCCACATTAATTTAATATGATATTTGTATTCTGTATTGTTTGCAAGTGTAATGATCCACTTCTATCATATGTAGTATGACAGGACTCCCTTGAAATTGGCTGCAGATGGGAATTGTCTTGATATCATGTATTACTTGAAGAAGAGTTGTAAACAAAACATTTCACAATTTTCACAGGTAAGGAATATCTACAGCAACATGTTACAATTGTGACATGTCTCTGAGGTAACAGATTTCGATGCATTTAAGTGTGACTACTGTTACTACATTAATGAATTATTGTGTAGTATAATCCATAGTGTTGTTGAATCTGGTTCTTACTAAGGCTGGAACAATATTATCTGATATCCTGATATTACTTCAGTATCCAGACAATAGTTTGAAGCCAGGAGAATAATTGTCAATAATTTAATTAAAGCTGTTTCTTGTTAACCTTTCTTGCTTTCATGTTAATCATAACTACATGCAAATTTGATCACTAGAGAAATGTTATGTTGGTTTCTGATCTAAAGTGTTAGCAAATACACATGCTCATTCATAGTAAGTGATAATGTCACTATTCGTACAGTACCATAGTATTGTGTATTAGGGATCATGTAGCTATTGGCTTCTTGGCTTTCAAAATCACACGAAAAATATCCTCAGTTTACCTTCAAAACAGCTTTGCAGTATTGGTTAAGCATAACTAAGCCCAAAAATTCCTTCCGGGCAACCCCTAGCCCTTCCAACAAGTTTATATGGAATTTTAAAAATTTTCTATTCAACTGAATTTCTACTGACTAACTGATGCCTTCAGCCAAGCATAAATCAACAATGTATAAGGCTGCAGGCTTGAGTTTCGTACTGTTCAACGTTTCATCCAGAGACTACCTTGTGTACTGTATAGCTACATGTGGGTTGTATAGCGTAGAAAGTTGTTCTAGGTATTTATTAGTTTGTATAAGGAATTATGGTTTATTTATCATATAATATTTACCTGGTAGAATGTTTACAAAGTATTCTGATCACAAAACTAAGCCATGGTGTTCAGTAAATAAAAAGTAGCAAGATAACTTGTACAATGTATATAGTGTCCACTATAGGTACAGTATAATAGGCCAGATCAGTAGTCCATGACTTGCTTGGCTACACATGAGCATCCCAACTTCAATGGCCGTATTGCTACTGTGATTGGCTACATAATATTTTAGCTGTACCCCTGTGAACATTTCCTGAAATGAAATGCTAAAGCATTGTGCATTAATAGTTTAGCAACAAATCACTTAAGTTGAAAGTCTGCTGCACATCATGAATACCCGACGAGTTTTGCAGCAGCTCTACTGGCCTTAGATTACAGTTAACTACCTACATACCTATCTTCAACAGCAAATTAATACAATGCTAGTCTGGCATTTGTACATTAATACACTATAAATTGTGTGTGCTTCCTGTGGCATAATTACTATTGTAAAGCAGATATAACTGTGAAGTAGCCATGAATAAACTAACATAGTGAATACAACACTCATTGCTAAAATTAATCATCTAAGTACCACACCCAGTGCTATACATGACATCACTCCAGGTCTATCATAAATGAAACAGTAATATAAAACAGAAACACAAGTTCATATGATGTTTTAAGTGTACTAAAGTGCTTACTTTACTAGCCATTAGTATACAATGCTAATGGCCAAAGTGCCACCCAAGTGTTATACATGACATCATGCCAGGTGTATAGTGTCAACCAAAAAAGCAATATAAAATTAAATCATTGGAACAACTTCTTGGAAAAGGCCTTGTGAGCCCAAAGTTGCTTAGATAAAGTGTGACCCAGTCTGGGATAACTGATCTTATTGCCTATTTAAAAGTATCAAGAAGTGCCAATTATAAGTATTCAGTGTGATGTAGCTCGCCAATGGATGAAACTATACATGTACCAAATTTTCACATGTTTTATGCTAATTCCTCATCTTCCAGAGCATCCGCTGTACAAGTACCAAACAGCTAAGTTTTCCACCATTTTAGACTAGGGTTGACTGCATCAGGCAAGTTCCAAAAGGGGTGGGAGGCGAATTCAAAGTAGCTGTTTAATAAAATTTAAAGAGGAAGGCATAGAGATGAATTAGGCCAAGTTATGGTTTCAAAACTGGCTAAAATTGAAGGACACTTACAACACAGGTCTGCATTCAACAATGTGGAGCTGTACAGCCACATACAGCAATCCCCAGGCTGGCCAGAGATCCATTACGACCCCAGAGCGCTCGTACGGATCACCACTGTGCTTGGTAAAAGCAGTCAGCAAAAGCAGACCACTCAAGTCTAGCTGATTTTGATTATGAAATTTGATAGTTTATTATTGTAGCTTTGTGTTCTTGGTGAAAATCAAATCTGCGGTCATGGGCAATAAGATCAGTTTCCCAAAGCCAGTCACAATTATCCAGCTCAGAAAAATTACTTGAAAAAAGTTTTGCACAGGGGGTTTGGGGCTCAGCACTCTGGAGAGACTTAATTCTTCTTAAAATGCCTCTAGCTGTGATTGAGCAAGTATGCTTGCCTAAAAGCTAATGCTTAGTTAACTGCAGTTCCAATGATTCAACTAGAGTCCATCAAAATAGATATATTCTAATGGACCAATCGTCGTAATGGTACAGTCAAACTATTATATTATTATCAACAACTAGACTGATTTAAAGTGTCAACATTATCAGTTTCTACTACATGATTGGGTAGGTGATTAACTGCTGTAGGGAAGAAGGAATGGTGATATGAATAAATTCTTGAAGAAAGTGTAAGACTTTTTGCTACTACTACTACTACAGGTGTTATCAGGGTAGGTCTTAAGGATGTGATGACAAGGTATATCTACTTGATGATTAATAATTTTATAAAACATTACTGCTAAAGTTATAATTAATTCATGTAATCAGCTTCATTGTTTGCCAATCAAGTTGAGCTAACATAGCTGTAGCACTGGAGTAATTATTAATTACAAATCTAGTGGCTTTCCTTTATACTATCTCCATTAATTTTATTGTATGTTAAATTGTGTGTAAGGGGACTAAACGACTGCTGGATACTTGAGAATGGGTCATGTATATGTTTAATAGTATTTGGTTTATACATCTTGTGCATACAGTCCAAAATGCCTCCGAAAAAATTCCAGAGTTGAATTTACTTTACCAATGACTTTTGAGATGTGTGTAGATTAAGACAAATTCTGATAAATAGTCAAACCAAGATATTTTGTAGATGGTACTCTCTGATCTTTCAACAGGTAGTGATACTCAGAAGGGGGAGGCTTGTTTGTAACTATACTATTAGATGTTCGCACTTTGTAAAATTCTAAAGGTAACTACCAGATGTTTGACCACAAAGCTAATTTATTAATGTCATTTTGCAAGGTTTGGGCTGTTAACGTTTTCATAAATCAATACATCATCACCATAAAGCTTCAGTACAGAGTTAATATTGATGAATAGAAGTAATTATAGAAGGGGGCCCAGCACAGACCCTGGGGTAGACTAGAGGGCACAAGAGATGGAACACTAAACTTGTTGTCTACAGGTACTTAGCTTGTTGAGTTCTATTGGTGAGAAAGTCTATAATCACATTCTAAACATGCTCCAGAAATTCCATAGTATCCAGTTTCTGACATGAGGCACTTTGTCAGAGGCCTTTGAAGAGTTCTGAAAAAGAATATCACCTTGGTCTCCAGAATTGAGACATATGGCTATGTCATGTATAGCTGTTAATGAGCTGTGTCTTGTATGAGCAATTCTTCCTGAATCCATGTTGGACATCACATAAGATAGAGTTTGTCTCAAGGTGTTTGTACACTGAACTACTGTACATACTATGTACTCAATGATAGCAAGACCGTAAAGATTGGAGTGATACTGACAGTTTTCCAGTCACTGGGAAGATGATGTTGATGTAGTGATACTTTAAAGCGATATTATAAGTAGTCCATTTGGGATCTATAGGCTCTATAGCTTTGTAGCTCCATTAGCAGTTTAACCACGACATTCACCATGTGATAATAGTATTGTATGGGGATGCTCCTAGGTCTGGTAGAGCACTTACATGAAATTTTCAATTTTTTTTTGTAGGAAATGTTACAACATATGTTATTTACAGTATACTGGTTTACAACAAGGTTTGTGTCACAGCGGGGCTAACTCTGTCACGCTGGACTTTACTCATAAATAGTTCACTGAGCTTTGACTAACAAAAACTAAACTTTTATTCATTGATTCAAAGTATTTATAGGTACAAAACTATGCACAAAATTCTATCCTATATTACAAAGCATGCATGCAGAAAAACAAACAAAAATTCCTAACCTTACAGTACACAACAACAAAATCAAAATTCCTAAAGCAACATTACAACACCTACAAAATGTGCCTACTCTACAAGTTATGCAACTACAAAAATCACCATTACAAAAATCACACTAACAAATAAATCAGTTCAATCTCTTACAGTTTGATATACAGTGGAATCTGTCTAAGTCAGTCACCTTCAGGTAAAGATTTCTTGGCATTAATAGGCAGGTTGCTGATTTAGACAGGTGGATTAGTACTAGTAATAGCATGGGTAGCAGTGAAATTTGGGATAAATACCACAAGTGTTGTATTGGAAATTTACTATAAATTTACTATTTCCAATACAACAAGAGTGTATTTATCCCCATTTCACTGCTATACCCATGCTATTCCCAGTTAATACCATACTCACTACATATTCGCATGCTGTGCATTAGCGTTGCTATGTACGCAATTTGTCACTATGTACTAAACACGTATCACTAATTGCCGCTACATTGTTAACATAAATTCTAGCCAATGAAATTGCAATTACAATTTTTTCACTGCTACCAGTGAAATACGAGATAAATTTCACTGCTACTATTGTATGGGCAATGAAACAGGTATAGTATTAGTGTATAAACTTCTCACTAGGGTAATTTAAAACTGGTATTTTAAAAGAGGTGGCCTTTCTATACAGGTGGCTGCTAAGACAGATTCCACTGTAGCAATAAAAGAATATGACTGGAAAATTCAACACTGACAATTCCTATATAGTTTCATGCTGATTTTTGGTCCAGAAATGTCATTCTTTTCTGTTGGGTTAAGAAAGAGTGAGAAAAAGTGGCAAACTGTGTGCTATAGCACTGGGATTTATCTTAAAGTTTAGTTTATCGAGTCAGTGCCACTGCACAGGCATGACACTCACAACTGTTGCATGACTATAGTACCAGTATCAAGTAGTTACTATGTCGGGCTAAAAAGATGCTTGTCCTGTCCAGAAAGTAAGCTATTAAGAAGCAAATTATGAGTGCTAGCATTTAGATTTATCCTTTGAGTTTATTGTGTCAGTGCCACACCATGACGGACATTGGTACTGGACACCTAGCTGAATGCTGACAATGCCTGTCTTATCCAGAAAGTAAGCTAATAGTAAGGACATTTAGTTTTTGGATAAATGTAGTATACAACCACCAGCGAAACCACAGGTTACTAATGATTTAGTAACCCTGTCACAAGTTTTTATTGGATTTAGTACCCTCTGACATCAAAGGAAATATTACTACAAGTATAGCGATTAGATGTCCACTAGTACATCTGCAGGTGTAGACAACCTTCCACTATGTACTTTTTGATTCTACCTTAATGAACCATAAACCATAACATACAATGTACTACATCTGTGTGTTTGCTTTTAGTCATGACTAGAATAATGAGTAATAATCACCTGCCCAAGTCAGCTTACAAAAATCTGAGCAAGAATCTGGTAATCAAGTTTCGTTGACCTAAGTAATGTTCAAAAGTTCCATTTGCTGTCTTGGATGAGTACACTTGATAGTCTATTTTGCTAACCATCAGTGAACTAAGATTAACCAGCTATGCTAATTATAATACTTAACATAACACAAAAATTTATTATAAAATACCACTAAAGTAATTTCCCCTGTAAACTGAATTAAAGCAGTATAAACTGTTATTATGGTACAGATATTAAAGGAATTTTGTTAATGTGTGTTCTTTGTACTCTTAATAATTTAGAGCAAATTAGAGAAGTTCCTATTAAAGTTGTGACAGTTTAATAAACCACCACCTCTATTATTTTAGTACAAACAAGTATACATAGGTAGAGTATAAACATTATATAGAACTTTCTGAGTTGTCTTCTATGGAGCGTTTTCTGAAGTATACTTGAACTGCTTCAGTTATCATTCCTCAGACCATTAATAAGTGTTCATATAATGTTGTTTCTAGTTGTAGGACTAGCAAATAAGATTAGTTTGGCTAGTTTTGATGTTTTAAAGTGTGTTGTATGTGATTAAGCTAGCTATATATCTGTAATTACTAGAGTTGTACTGATAATCGGATTGGTAATCAGTAGAAGCTGATAAAATTAGCTGTAATTACCATAATTGGAAATCGGTTGTAATGGGCTTAGGCCAGCAGATTATGGGCATCTGGATTCAGCGGAATGGAACGGTGGACTGGAATGGACTGGAATAGAATGGTGGAATGGAATGGAATGGTGGAATGGAACAGTACTTTGGTAATTTCAATTGGTGGTCACCTCTTTATAAAGACCGTTTTACTTTAATGTTTAAAGTGCTGCTATCTTGTTGTTTTAGAGTGTATCCCCATAGAATGGTCTTATTGATCAGTTGTGCGCCACATGCCTAGAGTGATATCTGATTGTAATATAGCAATATACCCCATGCAAAAACAGTTTGGCTGTATGAAGTGATGTCCCCATCAAACTAAAAGTAACTGACAACTAAAGGAGCTATTATTTGGGTGAGGCCAAGAAATACTGACAAATAACTTGCTATAATTTATAAAAATTTGGTCCATCATCATTCACTCATACAGTCTTGCTGCATTCCTAATTAATTCCCTGTAACTCTAATTGGCTAGTAATTTATTATTATCAGCACTTTACAGTGACCAGCACTGAAGGTCTGACAGCAACATGTGCTGCAGCCTTAGGATTACCTAACCTAATTTCAGGGACTTAGAACTAGCTGCCTTTTTTCTCCTCTACAACACCGGATTATTGAGAAAGGTACCAATTTACTAGCCAATTAGATTTGCAGGGAATTAATACAGTCAGACTGCACAAGTCAATGATAAAGGACCAAGATTATTGTAAATTATACTTAGTTGCCAGTATATATTGACATTCATTTCTAGATATGGTGCCAGTTGCTTTTAGTTTCGTGGACACATATTTTTTTGTATAGTCAAAGTGTTTTTTGTATGGGGTATATAGCATGTATTGTATCATAAATCAGATATCACTGGCTTTTCTAGGGGACATAACATGTGACACACAATTCATTAATAAGACTGTCTTATATGGCTCTAAAACAACAATTCAGATATTAAAGTAAAGTGGTCTTTGTAAAGAGGTGGTCTTTGTTAGAATGTGGTCTTTTAAAAGAGGTGACCACTAATTGAAATTACCTAAGTACCGTTCCATTCTACTATTCCATTCCATTCCACCATTCCAGTCCATTCCACCATTCCAGTCCACCATTCCATTCCACTGAATCCAGACGCCCGCAGATTATTAGTCTATTCAGCTTCAGCAGCTGCAATACCACTGGAGGGCTGGTGTCAAAGGCTCTGGTATGTACTTGGGCAATTACTACAAGTATGTACTTGGTGTATGTACTTGGGCAATTACTACAAGTATAGCGATTAGATGTCCACTAGTACATCTGCAGGTGTAGACAACCTTCCACTATGTACTTTTTGATTCTACCTTAATGAACCATAAACCATAACATACAATGTACTACATCTGTGTGTTTGCTTTTAGCCATGACTAGAATAATTAGTAATAACCACCTGCCCAAGTCAGCTTGTAAAAATCTGAGCAAGAATCTGGTAATCAAGTTTCGTTGACCTAAGTAATGTTCAAAAGTTCCATTTGCTGTCTTGGATGAGTACACTTGATAGTCTATTTTGCTAACCATCAGTGAACTAAGATTAACCAGCTATGCTAATTATAATACTTAACATAACACAAAAATTTATTATAAAATACCACTAAAGCAATTTCCCCTGTAAACTGAATTAAAGCAGAATAAACTGTTAATATGGTACAGATATTAAAGGAATTTTGTTAATGTGTGTTCCTTGTACTCTTAATAATTTAGAGCAAATTAGAGAAGTTCCTATTAAAGTTGTGACAGTTAAATAAAACACCACCTCTATTATTTTAGTACAAACAAGTATACATAGGTAGAGTATAAACATTATATAGAACTTTCTGAGTTGTCTTCTTTGGAGCATTTTCTGAAGTATACTTGAACTGCTTCAGTTATCATTGCTCAGACCATTAATAAGTGTTCATATAATGTTGTTTCTAGTTGTAGAACTAGCAAATAAGATTAGTTTGGCTAGTTTTGATGTTTCAAGGTGTGTTGTATGTAATTAAGCTAGCTATATATCCATAATTACTGTACTGCATCTACCACAAAATTGTTCTTTCTTAGTTATAGAGTATTAGAGCCCTCACTACTTTATGGCTAACTAAAGGCATTCTTTGGGCCCTTTAATCTTCCTACAGTGGAACCTCTCTTATCCGGGCAGTCTGGTGGATACTATCTCAGAAATGTCTGTAACTAATAAGTGGATGCTAATATGCTGAAGTAACTGTTTTAAATTATTATTATTATTGCTGTCAGTTTGTATTATACAGTTTGTTGTGTAGAAGTCACTACAGAGCATCTATGGTCACTCCCCTTGGCTGTAAGAATGTTTTATCACCTAGCAACCAATTACTACTACAATAAACAAGCCACCAGACAGGTAAACAGCAACCTTTAGGCTCCCTCCTTGTGCTTTCATCTAACCTAAACTTCATTATTGTCAATAGATTACCAGCAATGTGACTATTTTGGGCTGTCCAGACAACACGGGCGTCTGTATTTAGCGGATAACGGATCGGCGGATCACGTGATATGCATGCTCAACTCGATTTTGAGCACTGGGAAATTTTTATACCCTAGTGTGACATACAGCATACTGTAGAATTTATATTTTATCCACAAGTAGGAAGCCTGAAGAGATTTCAATCGATACTATATAACTATAATAATTAGAGCGCGCGCGTAAGTTATTAAAAATTAACACACGCACAGAGTAAGATTATTTTAATTCACCTTAAAACTGAATCACTGATGTATTCTTTACACCAACACAATACTCAATAGACTATTTCTGTATTGCAAAAACAAACGACAAAAGATACACGCCAACATATTAGAAGCCTATTCACACGTGAGTGCGCTAGAAGCCTATTCACATGTGAGTACACTATATTTAGAACTCGCTTATCCTACTAGAGTTGAATACAGGGAGTCAGAAACATACAGTTCTCTGAGTTACTTGGCTTCTAATATGTTGGCGTGTATCCTTTGTCGTTTGTTTTTGCAATACAGAACTAGTCTATTGAGTATTGTGTCGGTGTAAAGAATACATCAGTGATTCAGTTTTAAGGTAAATTAAAATAATCTTGTGTTAATTTTTTAATACGCGCGCTCTAATTATTATAGTTATATAGTATCGATTGAAATCTCTTCAGGCTTCCTACCTGTGGATAAAATATAAATTCTACAGTATGCTGTATGTTACACTAGGGTATAAAAATTTCCCAGTGCTCAAAATCGAGTTGAGCATGCATATCACGTGATCCGCCGATCCGTGATCCGCTAAATACAGACGCCCAGACAACACAGGTGCCCAGTTAATAGAGGCTGATAAGGGAGGTTCCACTATACTTGAATGTCAGCAGTAGTGACTCTTAGTTATGCCAGCATAACACATGTGATCCTTCATGAATACTTTCATAGCTGGACTGTATCCACAGAACTGTCCTTTATTAGTCACAAGTAGAAGGAAAATTCAGGAATTTAACGTTTGATTAGGGATCAAAGAAAAAAGTTGTGAAAGAAGGGAATAGCTAAAAAGTGGTGAGACAAGGAAGGTTGCCTACACCTAGTGGATAATAATTCCTACTTCATTCTATACCCTTGACTGAATTAGGAATTAAATGTTCACTAGTATATCTGCAGGTGTAGGTGAACTCCCTTGTTTTCCTACTATTTTGTTTCTATGATCCCTAATCAAACTTACAATCCCTAATTTTACCTAATACATACTGCAATAAAAGAAAGAATGGCACCAGAGTTAATGTTTTCATTGCCCCAGCTATCAATTATTCATTCAAAAGTGAAGTAGCCATTACTCTTCGCTTTCAACTATACTCAATCCGTTACACAGCACTACAAACATAGAACAGCAGGAGAAGTGCCTCTGCAATCAATCCAGCCACCACAAAGAGTACAGACGATTCTCTCATCCCAACTATCAATTAGTGACTCAAAAGTGAAGTGGCCATTACGCTTTACTGTCCATCTATTTTCAGCACAATATACTGCGTTACAAATGAAGAACTTGTCTGCAATCAATCCAGTCACCACGGAAAATATGAACGATTCCCGTTTTCTGTTGATTTCATTTTCATTTGAACATTCTGTCCATGCAGTGAGTTATTCCATGGTAGTTTTTTAAAAGTAAAAATACCACCAGTTATTGGTTCACAACCACTCATAATAAAACCACTGTGACAATGTAGTGACAAAGCTAAGCTGAAAAAAAGGTTTGAGCTTCACCTCAAACATAAAAACAGAACTTGTATCATGGACGGAACTGTTCAAACGAAAACGAAATCAACAGTGCAAATGGGAAGCCATGTATTGTGCTACCCTGAATTGACACCTTTTGCAGTCACCAAAAGAAATGATACACAAATGAGGACAAAGGTAAGTCCATGATGCATGCATTTTATGTACTGCAGTATGCCAAAGGCATGTCTAGGGAGGCAGCTAATTAAAGAGTGCAAAAGTCAAGCATGTAGTTTTAGCCGTTATCGAGTTTTGCTTGTCTGAAGGCATCAGGGAGTCAGTCGGTCAGTCAGTAGAAAATTCCATTGAAAGATTTTTTTTAAATTGGCTATCTATTGGAAGCATTTACAGTCATACTGAAACACTTGGGCTGGGTTAATACTGTTAAAGCACCAAGATGTTTGTGAAGCTGGTTTTTAGGTGATATTTGGCCAGAAAACCTCAAACCTCCGTGGGCCCTGTTGTTTAAAAATTATACAGCTTCTTTCATTGTCTTTGATGAGTAGACTTAAGTCTATTATACTACCTATTACTGTTTTGGGTTTGCTAGTTACATCAACTTGTTATGCTACATGATAATATTGTTTATCATCACACAAATTTATATTAAAATACTACTTAAGAAGAGTTTCAGTAAAACTGTTATTTTGCAGACATCATTTACATTGTTTTGTTAATTTGTTCCTTTGTATACTCATTAGAAATTTAGAGCAAATTAGTGTTGCTTTGGGAAGTCTCTGTTAAAATTACACTTAAGGTGGTGGTCAAGTGAACAATAGGAACCCTAGCTATTAGAAACATTATAACCTATGAAGTGACTGTTGTGTAATAATAACCCACAAATATACATGGTTAGGTTAGCAATGTGGGTGTGCCTTGTACTAGCACAGTCATGACAGTACTGTTGAAGTGTTTCACATGTAGAGATTATATTATAGCAACCACACAGTACAAGCTGTTGTAGAATAGTAACTCTCACAGAACGCTATGTTCAACATGCCACTGTGAAACCCACTAGGTAACAACATGTAACTCATGCAATTGAGTGCCCATTCTATCACTACACCTGCTAAGAAGGTTTTTTCACAACAGCATGTCGTAACAAGCCAAATTATTAAATATTAATTGTGGACAGATTAAGTAATGTTCCCTTGTATAACCATCACACTGTGATTAGGTGTTTTACCAGTAGAACTATTTTTCCAAGCCTAGTGTGAGTTTTGTGTGTTCTGTAGTGCCAGTGTTGATGATATTACATAGGAACATAAAAATTGATAAGAATCACTGGTTGCCAAAATTAGATAATTATCGCTTTGTGTTTATTTGTATACTTACTTCAAGTGGTATTATGGAATAGTCTTATAACATGGTGCTGATAATGAAATTGTCTGCTTTACACAACAGAAACATAAGTCCATACCTCCTAGTTGTTAGTTTGGGTAGAAATACCCTGAACTCCATGCAGAAGGAAAGACACAGCACGTCAAAAAAGATAACTAACAACAATACTGGGAAATAGCTGACAGCCACTTGATGGCAACCTTAAAGAATAAACAAGTTTACTAAGGATAATTGATACCTGACATTTTACTACAAAACATCCCCATTTGATGCATAGAGCACCTCTGCAGTGACTGCAACATGTCAGAGGGGTGTTTAGAAAGACACCCTTGACCTCCTAGTGCTGTATTTGTATACACACAAGGTAGTGCTTTAAATGTTACATATGTACTGCTTTTTGTGTCATCATCTTAGGAGCGTTGATCTCAAGTATTCAAGCTACTTTAGTTCTCAATCATCAGACCATCCAAACAATCTGTTTGTAGTCATGGAACTAACAATAGGATAAATGAGACTAATTTGAAATGTATAACTCATGCGTACAAGCTAGATGTTTATCCATTAATACTTTCAAATCTGTACTGTATATCTACTACCATTTCTATCCCACTGAAACCCTACATCAAAGTAATAAAGTAAGAGGATATGGTAGGTCAAATCCGGGAATGGATCCCAGAAAATCGGAATCATTAAAATTAATATGAAGGACAACTCAGCAAAATTCATGTACAATTACTGCATTTACTTTTTCCATCTATGTTTCAGTGTTGGAACTATCGGTCCAAAAATTGTACCTAGACTCAGACACAACAGACCACAGATCTTGATACTGAATAGAATACAGATTTGTGGTCTGTTCTGACTTGGTATAGGGAGATTTATAGATTAGTAGCTGAAATACTGGCTAAAGACTGAGTTAGTTTAGGTAGTATGGACCTTATCTGCAATAACGTCAAAATTGACAAAATGGCTGTGTTTAGTGTGGGCACTTCGTATGTAATCACTAAATTGAGCTTTGTTTGTGGATTTCACAACATAAAACTACTGGATAGTAAAGGTAAGAGGCTAGTTAGCGTGATGTGGCAATGTGAAACAGTCCCACCATACAAAACCAAACTTAAGTTTTGGTATCGACGCAAAACCACACGTATTTGTCTTGTAATTAAGTCTGCATGCCTCACCTTGCCCCTTGCTGCAGTATGTAAACGTTAACATAGCGAACCGCCATCTTCCACAATACCCTCTGTACAAAAGTGTCCACACTATCAACCGCCATTTTGTACTTTGACGTCATTGCAGGTAAGGTCCATTGGCACACTGTTTTTACTGTACGAGTTGGTTTACACATTTTGTTGGATCAAAGGAAATATGAAGCCACATCATATAAAACTGCTAGTACATAAAAATTGAATCCAGTGCACAACTTTACTAGCATCATTGTAGTTCAAATGCTTGGATAGAAAGTATGTCATAACTCGTCATCAATACCTTAATAGTAAGTAATTGTCACATTGCTTATGAAGCCAAATAGTTCAAAGTGTTGGATAGAAGCCAGTTAAATCAACCTACACTCATAGGATATCAGTTATCAACACCTCAGCCTCAGCTTTGTCTCAGCCTCAGGTTGATAGCAATGATATCCTACTCATGGTGGGGTTTAACTATAACACAACTGTCATAAAGAACACTTGCATTTTATCACTAACAAGAACACATAAAATGGAATTTTCAACTGGAGTAGGGACCATAGCACGTTGATAAAAGTACTGGAGTAGGTCACGATATTAAATCAGTGTAAAACAATAAGAAGTGTTATATCCCTACTGTGTTCAAGATACCATAATGGAAATGCACAGTAGGGTTATATATAACATTTATCGTTTTACTGTGATTTAATATCATGCACTACTCCAGCTTATTTCATTACTTTCATTGATGTACTATGGTCCCTACTATAGTTGAAAATTCCATTTTTTGTTTACCTGTTTGTCAACTTTTTTTGTAAAATAAATGATGAACCCACACGTACCGTATCATAAGAAAGAAATAGTGCCACACTCCCCAGCTATCAATAATCATCTGAAAAGTGAAGTATCCATTACGCTTAATTGTCAGCTATATTTAACCTGTTACACAGCATTACAAGTCAAAAGCTGTTCGAAAAGCAAGTCTGAATCATAGTAGCTACTATGAAAAATATAGAAGATTTCCATTCTGAAGGGAAGCCATCTCATGCTACCACCAAATCGACTCCTTTTGCTGTCAGCAAAGATAAATGGGATGCAAAGGAGGACTCCAGTAAGTCCATGAAGAATGCATTGCACGTACTGCGGTATAACAAAAGGCATATGTCTACCTAAAGCAACGTCAAATATTGAAAAATTAGGCCCGTAACCTTAGCTGTTATCGAGTTAAGTTTTTCTGAAGCCATCAGTTACTCAGTCAGTTAGTCACTAGAAAATTCTCTTTAATTTCAATAGGAACTTGTTAAAAGTATTTTGGGTTGATCTGAAGGTTTGTTTGTGCTTAGTTTAACTTAACCAATACTGCTTCATTTCGTCAGGGAAAAACAAGGCTGGTTTTTTTTCATGCGCCACACCCAAACCTTTGTGGTCTCTACTATACAGTGTATGATAAGGCACTCTTTGGTACTTTGATCCCCCCACACAATACCATACTGTATAAACTCAACACTGGAATTGAAATTTTAGTAATCTTCACAGTAATGGTGGTCCATCAATTATTTACCACAATCATATGTAACCGTCTCAGCAAAAACCCGACTTGTTTGCACAGTTTAAATTTTTTTCTGTATTATTTGCAGTGTCCAAGGAATGGATCACCAAAGTTTCAGCCTTCTGTGGTGAGCAGTTTTGGAATTATAGTGATAGACAGTAGGAAGAGCAAGATAATCGATTTGTACAGCGACTATACTGACAATAAACTACAGGTGCTTACATTTGCTGCCACAGCTTCTGTTTGGATTGGTGTACAACATTGGAATTTGGCTTAAAATGTTCACCATGGATTAGCACTTCAGTTAAGGTATAGTGCTAGCCCTGTAGTCACTTGTGCATAGGCAGTTTAGTAGAAGAGATGACAATCTTGTTTGCGTTTACCGCATTGTAAACAAACGCATGTGACAAGCATACCGTTAGAGCTACAGAATCAAAACAAAGATTTTTGAATTTTCCTTGAGCAAAGGAATAAAGTGTATAGTTTTAATTGATTTGAGTCTTCGTTCTTTGAGTACTAGCCCAATAAAAACTTTTGTATTTTTCTTGCAACATGCATAATTTTATGAATAATTTTTAAATTCCATTTTTCTCAACATGCATGCTTAGCTTGTGTGAACAAGTCGGGTTTTTGCTGAGATGGTCACATATAGTAAATGATACAGATGTTGAATAATTCAAATTGAATAGATGATTTTGCTAAGAGCTTTTTTATTTGTTTAGCAAGTTTGTGAGATTACTTCTACTAGGTTTGATGTTCTTTATAGTGGCTATACGCTACTATTATAATTCTTAGGCTTAGTGATAGAAATAATGGCAACTTAATAAACCCAAGCTTCATGTATAGCTCTTATTGGCTATTCCTACAATAGCAAGAAATGATATATGTTTCTTAATTCATTGTACTTCAAAAAGATGTATTAGTAATGGTCATAGTACCTGTGTGCTATATTAATTGTTGGTGTATGTTTAATACAGGAAGACCAAGCCAAAATCAATGACATGGTAGCTGAGTATGAGAGAACTCATCCTGAAGAAGTTAGGATGCAATCATCACAAGGTAAGATGTTGATTAATTTCAATTGGGGATCAGCCCATTATACTAGCATAATTTATGACTTAATAGGTATGAGAAATCGTGAGACGTAATGCTAGCATAATAGGCAGAATGATAGGGAACTTGTAGTCTTTTGACATGTCTATGATTGTATAATTAATCAATACACTGTAATAGAGTAGTCAGTCATTGTAATAAACCAACTTAACCATACACAATCTACAGACTTGTGTAATTTGAGTGCAAAAATGAATTAGCAAATTCTCTACTGAGGAATTTTCTATTTATAATTTTATAATATTAAGTGTAATGTGATATGCAATATCGCTAAAACAAACATGTCTATGTTATGTTAGTCATTCTAGATATTAGAAAGTTGTCAGTTTAAAATGAAGTAGGGATTTATGCAATAAAAAGTAGTGAAAGAAGAGATGAATGATGGTATTACAGCATAGCTCAGTGGGAAGGTCCCACTTTGGAACTTTGCATAGACCCTACACAGACCCTACTTTGGGACTTTGCTATGCTGTAATACCATCATTCATCTCTTGTTTCACTTACCGTATTGCCTCAAACTATGGCCAGTCTCGTATAAATTCCTGGTTCCGTTTAGTCACCAGGGGTATAAAGCAACATAACAAAAATAAATGCTGGATCTCAAATAAACATCTAGTGCAGTCATTATTTTATAGAATTCCGGGCAGTGTTACTAATGATGAAGTGAAGAACGTTTATAGAGTTCCTTTAAGCTTGAATCTGTGAAATGTGCTGATGGAAACATCAAGGAGAGTCCAAAAGAGTACAACACCAAGGTATGAAGTTGACTCGTGAATGCTGATCAGGTATATAAATGCCAGTCTCGTGTAGTCGCTGGTCTCATTTTGTAGCAAAGGTAAAAAGTTGCTTGAAAGAAATAAACACCCGGGCCGTAATTCGAGACAATACCGTATTTTTTTTATTGCATAGATCCCTACTTCATTTTTAAATTGACAATTTTTAAAATACTAGTTTGTGTAGCATTTTGTTGTAGCACAGCTAGCTACAGTGCAACTTGTGACTGCTCTATTAAAGTATCATAGAAGGACTGTTGTTGTTTGATAGGTGTTTATGTACAAACCCATTCACAGATGATATTGTTCATATATAATACATATGATCAGTTATTACAGGCTAAAATGGTTAATTTTTATTAAATTTTAATGTATTTCATTACAAGCAACTATAGCTGGACTTTTAGAGTTGCATTTTCTGTTGGCAAACTACATTATATACATGTAATAAATTTATACATTTAGTTTACATCATTTAGTAATTGTATTTAGTACAATGTATACTTTGATACATTGTCATTACAGTGGAGCGTAAAGTACAGGTTGGCGTAAAAGAGCTGCAAATCAGGGACCATCAAGACCACCAACTACTACAACAAATACAGCAAGTTGTAACACAATTACAAGCAACTGTTTCTGCTGAGCAGCAAAAAACTGTCTCCCTTGAAAGAAGATGTCAAGAACTAGAATACAATAACCAGCTGCTACAATCACAGAATCAAAGCGTACAAACATCTTTATCAGCTGAACAACAGAAAACAAATGGTTTGCTTGAAAGAATTAAAACTTTGGAGGACACTGTTGAGCGATTATGGGCAATATCACGGGAAGAGATCCAACTGTCTAACAACATTTTGGGAACTGGAGGATGGGGTTACGTCAAAGAGGCTACTTTCCGAGGTCGAAGAGTTGCTGCCAAGTGTTTACATGAAGCCATTGTATCACCACACAACCAGGATCTGTTTGCCAAAGAAATGAAGATATCAGCAAGATGTCGTCACAAAAATCTGGTGGAGTTTATTGGTGCTGTTCCAGATCATCCTGCCATCATAGTCATTGAAATGATGGATTGTACTCTGAGGTTGGCTTTAACCAATGGAAGAGCAACACCCAATCACATTCATCCAATTTGTATTGATGTAGCACAAGGTCTGGTCTATTTACATGGTGTTCAGCCTAACCCCATCATCCACCGAGATGTGAGTGCTCCAAATGTGCTACTGAAAGCTGTGACTACAGGATGGATAGCTAAGCTGTCAGATCTCGGTTCAGCTCAGTTTGCTAATATAGCACAAACCCTAGCCCCAGGATGTGTACTCTATGCAGCACCTGAAGTACAACAAAGAAATTCTGCTCGTCACCAGACAGTTAAAATGGATGTTTTCAGCTTTGGAGTTCTACTTATTGAAATGCTGACCCGTGAAATGCCCACTGGTACAATTGCTGAGCTCATCGCTACCATCCGACCATTGTGGCCACGATTTGTTCCTCTCATTCAACGCTGTACTAATAGCAACCCAAACAACAGACCTTCCATGAGGGAGGTGATTACAACACTGAACACTATTGTGATGTGAACTGAACTGTGGTGCATTGGAAAGTCAAAACTTTTACTATTTAGTTGTTCTAATTTTTGATTGAATTGAGTTTAGTTTTTTGTTACTTATTTTCTAATGTACATTTACTAGTGATGCAACTAGGCCTTTATAGTATTTCTATACTAGTAGCTGTTATTTCTGTTTGATTCAATTATAAGATATTTGGTCAAAGAGAACATACATCATAGCATATTGATGTCTGTAAAAGTTCAGAGGGATACTGTAATATTATTTTCTTTTTTTCATTGTAAAATAATTTTTGCATGCAAAACAAAAACTTTTACATAAGATCAAACTACTCTAATAGAGCAGTCATTTACGTAAACCATACAAAAATGTTTTTACATGAAAATAGAGCTAACTATGGTAATTGTGACATTATGCAGGGGTTGATCTAGCCATCCAGGATTTTGCTAAGGAGGGGGAGGCACACTGCAAGAAGTGACTCCAGAGTGTGCAAAGTACACTCCATGAAATGTGAAGCCTGTGCTGCTTGGGATATGTCTCTCACGAAATTATGAAAATTTATGTTATGAGATTGAATTAGGTGGCAATTTTGACTGAAATAATATAATTTAACACTAGAGTATGGATGATAGAATTAGCTAATAATTATAGTACTGTAGAAGTTCTACACTATATGCTCACCAAGGAAATTTTGAAAAATCAAACTTCTGAGATTGAATTATATATATAAAGAACTTCGTATGGGTGGATCAAAGCAAAAAAAGTATTCTTTATTTGCCAAACAAGCACAAGTGTTCTATATCTACTAGTTAAAGCACCGCTGCAAGAAAAAATAGCACGAGGGCGTGGGTGAGAGACTAATACAGCATGAGGCAAAGCCAAGTGCTGTATTAGGTTCGAGCGAGGGTTCGAGACCATGCCCAAGTGCTATTTTTTTCTATATTGCACGAGCAATGGCGGTGCTTTAACTGGTTTATTGTACTAAAGTAGTGGCTGCAAAGAGTGGGGTGACGCCAAGTAGCAGGAGGTAAGTGCCTATCTGCGTAAGTTCGAGACCGTGTGCATTGCAGTGATTCAGCATGATGAGTTTTCAATCACTTATAAAAAATGTGCATTTTGTGTAATTAAATCCATGCAAGGGTATCATAGAAAGGCTTGTCATGATACCGCACACTACCTATTCATAAAGAAACAATATCACTAGAATTAATTGCTCATGACCCAAGCTGAAGCAAAACTAATGGTTGCTGGTCACTTGGTAGTTGTATTACATAAACATGTATGTAGTCATGAACTTTATAACTGTTGTCATAATGGCAAGGAATTTTTTTTCAACAGTGCAATGCACAAGAAAGAATCTACGTAACTTTTGTAAGGCAGATATAGACCCTCCTGTGATAATCAATGGCACATATATGTTTGTCATTATTCAATGGGTACTTCATATGTTTCTGTGAAATTCAACTTTAACCCACGCTAAATTTGAAATAATAATGTATGACTTTCTTAAATTGCTCAAATTGTTCTTCCTATGCCAATTTTGTCATAGTACTTATGATGTAATACAGATTAAAATGATACCTTGCCTATCGCAAAGTAGTGATGCTAAAATTTGTGCTACTCAGAAACATCTCTCCTCCCTTCAGATACTGTACACATGTCTAGAAGTGTTCTTCTTGAACATCAAATTAAAATGCCTCTTTCAGACCTATAATTTTACGGTATGTGTCTAACTAGTATCTCAGTGTCTTTTCATAACTTTACATTTAGTTCTCTGTCTTCTTTTAATTCTTTGTCTACCTGCAGACCCGTTTAATTTCAGGTCCAACTTTGTAGCTACTTTAATATCTCTGATTCTGTTTAGTTTGACTTCAACTACATTAACATATTGTTTTCTAACTCTTAACTTAGTGAGCGACTGAACTTTTTAAAATTCTTGTGCTCTGTTTTCTTTTTCCACTTATACATTATAATTGTGCAGCATTTCAGAACAATTTATTTGAAAGGGACGTACAATATTCTGAAATGTTTCCCAACAAAACAATGTAATTTAGATTTGTAGATGTGCTCTCTTTGTAAGCCAATTTTGTTTCCTAAAAAGTGTTTTGAATTCTGTATAATGTTGCCGTCTTCACTGCCCTTTTTGAGGGCTAAAATAGACAAAGTCAATATTGATGTCATTGTGTTTAGTTTGTTAATAATGCCATACAGCAATAAACCAATGATGTACAGTACACATGCATTAACCAACAACTTCTCTCCACTGTGTATGGTTTATTTATCCATTATAATATATGCATTGCTCCTGAGAATTCTAACATATCTCAATACTTGACAAGCCTGCAAGCCTCATGTGTACCTTAGTTGATGGTGCCTGAAAGTTAGTGTATTTTAAATTACTAACGCTCATCCAGCTTACCATTTCTAATGTAGCCAATTCTCCTCTTGTTTAGATATACCCTCATAAGATTTTTCATTGATTCACCTTGCATTCTAAGCTATTTCCCCTTTGGTAGCTCTATTGTTCATCACCTCCAACTGTCACAGCACATTTTTTTGTATTCTTTGTCTATATAAAGGTTGTTATTGTACAACCATTACAGTGGAACCTGTTAATCAGGACACAATAAGGACATATGTATAATCTGGACACTTGGTAACAGTTCTAACATATCCCCTTAGCAGCATATGACCATGAAAACTAGGATACCTTGATAATCAGGACAATTTGGTCAGTACATGATACACAAAAATTTTACTGTAATGGCTAAAATTAAACAGATGCATATAATATGATTAGCTGTTGAAACCAATATTATTATTAATATCGGCTGTGGTATCATATAAATGAGTTGTGCCTGAAACCATATCAGATAATGCACTGTATATGGCAAGTGATGTCTTAAACCATAGATAATAGAGTAAAGGGATAGGAAACGCAAGCGATTTCCGGTTTGATTTCCGTTACGCGTGACTTGAAAGGACAAGACAGTTTTGTGAGAATTAGTGTTCTAAGCAGCGTAAATAGTAATCCAACAGACTACAGTAAGTATTTAGGCCTATGTGAGAGATTTTGGCGAGAGAATTCAGACCGTAGATTTTGTAACAAAGCGTATCGCATTAACCGTGATTGTTACACGCTGTCACACTTTCGCTCATCGTACCTTCATGCCTCTTCCATACCGCTTCTTTTATAGCCGGTTCCACTTTCGAATCTTGTGGTAAGCTAGGCGTGTCACCAACACAGTCTTTTACCGTTGCGTTGTACTGCAAGGTGGTTAAAACTTTTGGTTAAAAATGGAAGATACTTAGTCGTTTCTTCAAGCAACAGTTCCTGTTTTGCTCCGATATTTCCTCTGGTTCCCTCTGTTAAATGGTAAGGAATAGGTTTATCACAGTTAAAAGGATAGAATATATTTACGAAGAAAGTAAAGTGGTTTAAAGTAATTTTTGGGCCGTTTTTTTCACTTTCAATCTCCTTTACTTTTGCGTATAACTTCCTTGAGGGTTGGTACCATCCTAATTCCCTCGATTACTTACTTGAGTTCACTGTAGCGAAGTTTCACAGTCGTTGGTTACAAAATTCTGTCGTTACAACAATTTGTTTCTCTTTGATACAAGCGCAGCAAGCGTAACGAGTATGTTCGTGACGTACTACACGGAATTCCAATAGAAATGTACGTATTTTGTGACGTCACGTTATTGCGTTTCCTATCCCTTTACTCTATTATCTATGCTTAAACACAACGTTCAAGACATCCAGGGTCACTTCATTGATTGTTGACCATCAACAGGAGACCAAAGAAAACTGCTTATACCCTATAGAAGGAAATTTTGGCAGGAGTAAACTTTGGCGAATAGCAAGCTAAATTGCATTTGGCAAAATAAACTTTGGTGAATTCAGGCTCAATCTATAGCTTCAACAACCAGGTGCTATGAGGAATTGGCAGGTTAAAACTTTGGTGAATTTGTAGTGAATTGCCAAATTTGTCAAAGTTTTCTCACACCAAAATTTCCCTCTATACGGTATACTTGAAAGAAAGTTATGCCAACAACGGGCTTGACAATAGGTTTATGGCAAAGTAGATTATAATGGTCAGCCATCGGATATCTACTGACCAATTAGCTTGCAGACCACCAAATTATCTACTGAATTGGTCAAGGATGGCCGAACACTTTCCCCCAAACAAGATTAACATGCTCTAATAGAACAGTCAGCTACCCTAATAGAGCAATTAAAGAGTTCTGTACCTAAAAAAAAATCATGTTACTTGGGGAATCAATCCTGCACCTTTTGATGAAGTGTTATCTGTACTATTCTATCAATGGTGTCAATTTGGCGGTAGAGTGTGATGGCTTCCCTTCGTAACGGAAATCATCAATATTTTTCATAGTGGATAATTTGATTGTAGAGGTGCTTTTCAAACAGTTCTTGATTTGTGATGTAGTGCAACAGTTTGAACATAGCTGACAATGAAGCGTAATCAATACTTCACTTTTTGTAACAAGCTCAATGTAACCTCAATGTAGCAAACTTTGTGTAAACTGATACCAAAAGTAATTTTGCATGCTGTTTTATAGCGTTGTTGTTCAACATCTGATGGTCATTCAAATCTGTAAAGTAGTAGATAAAGAAATAGCTGGTTTACAGTAATTGTTTGCTTTAACGTATTTCTCCAAACATATTCATAACTGGATTTAAAAATATCATTCAAACTGGAAATTTTTGGGTGATGCTACCTTATCACATCACACAAAATCATTTGCAGAGGTTTGTATTGTATTAGACACTCTCCTCTCCACTATTAACTCTTGATTGCATGTAAACCTCCATGATCCCTAATACATGCATATTGTACTTCGTGTGGGTAGATCAAAGTGCTGCTATGTGTTGTATTTTCAGTATGTACAGTTATGCATGCAGTTATGTGGATAATTGGGAAAATACTGCAAACACAGTACAGTTGCGCAGAACAGTTATGTAAGGAATGTTACTAAACAACTCCACTCAAACAGCATGATTGATTACCTGCATGCAATGTAAATCACTAAAACTACCAGTTGGTTCTACAACTAAAAATAATAGTATGATCACTGAAAATAGAAGAGTTTTAGGCATGCAAGATGAATGCTCCAAGCAGGAAGACCAGGAAGTACAACATAACACTTAAAGTGCTATGCTTGTATGTAGAAAAAATACAGCACTCGGGGGAGTATCTCAAGGCAAATACAACACTCAGCTTTGCTTCACGCTGTTTTAGCCACTTGACACATCCACTCATGTGCCGCGGCGCTTTACTATAACACTGTACTATGGTCTACATGATTTTGCTCAATGCCATAGTATATACAAGTTTAACTCAATGGGGTAGGACATGATGTCTTATTTATTTGCTTATATAATTACCCTTGTTGCCTGAATTATTTTTACAAAACCACAAAAACTGCAAGAGACAAAACAATAACCGCTTGTGTGACTTACGCATGAAATGTGTCAAAGCCATCTTTTAATTAATGCTAAACAGTATGTACCATTCCAAAGACCTCTTTACCTTACACAGGCATCTAAAAAGTTTCACAGTAACACACAGAACTCACATGCTGCGAAGCAAAAAGATTTGGTCCATCTTGAACTGTTTCTTCTTCGTCATATGGAGATAAAAGTCGAGCCACCATCCTGTTGCTATGTGTGATGACATTATAACCAATCAACTCATCATCACATGAGAAGACTTTTAATCTTTATCCCCCCCCCCCATGTCTATCTAACCAATACTATCAAGTGTTATGAAGGTAAACTGAAGTGTTTTGGGGTGATATAATTGGGCAAAAAACCCTACTCTCCATGATTCCTAATATACCCTTTCACATTAAATGAACTAGTCTATTGTTTACAATGATATCACTGCAAGATTTTTTACAATCACCTGCACTGAAAAATGATCATTTAAGCTGTTAAACTATTTTTTTTGTAAATATACAATTTACAGCCACTAACATACACCGCATAATTCATTGCAAATACTGGCAGTATTAGATATTTCAGAATACATGTACCAGCCTCACTAGAGGCTTGGATACAATTTACCTTTTAGAGTGAAGTAATTCTACATCAGGATTACACAGAATTTGATTGACTGTTAAGAACACAATATGCCACTTAGCAGGCATTGAATAGAAACTTTGAGTAAGCGATTTCTACAAGTAGAAGCAAACTGATTAACTCTGCAATAGATTTCATCACCTTGGCAATACACACCTGCAATACAATTAGGTTTTATTACATGAGAGTTAGTTACAATTTGGGAAATCAATCAAAAGCAGTGCAAGGATAGAGTATTAACTAACCTCTATAAATGGTTTCATAACCAAACAAACTCAAATAGGATTCAAGGTCGAGGAAACTAATTTCATGTAAATTTTACACCTTTTTATTTTAAATATTGGATTAACCAAAGGAGTGAATTCTAATCTTAAAATCTCAGGGAGGCATATCTCCAGACCCTTTATTTTGTTCCTTAGCTATAATACTTTCTATAGCTTCAAAAATTCCCAGGATCTGCTATTGAGCTGTGATTTGTGTTGTAGACACATACATGATAGTTATATTGGATGTTTATTTATTAACCCTTATTTTTGAATCATACATATGAACATTGAAGTATTGTGGTGTGTTTTCTAATTGTGTGTCTCTGTGATCCCTATTATCTCATGATAATCCATAATCAAGTAGGATAATAATCATGAAAATCTAACTTACAGAAGTATGTAATCAAATCAAAATCTAGTAGAGCAATAACTATAACAGTTAGATTTCTACAAGTTTGGTTTGGGTTCAGCTTTATCTTGGCTAAATCACTGTTATATTGTCTTGCATTTAAAACAGTCAAAAATTCAGGAAACTGGCAGCTAGCAATGGGTGGGACTCTGATAACTTGTGAAAAGTAGTGAGATTGAGCTAACAATGCAAGAATTTTCTTGAGTGGTGGTGGCTGCCATACATTGTTGGCCAAGTAGATGCTGGATTAAGTTGTCTTTGTAGGTGGACATATTGGATAGTACATTGGCATATGAATTGGTGGGTCAGGAGGTAGTAAGTGTGTTTCCTGACAGTGTGGTGACTGTGGTGATACTTGAGATAGCAGATGGTAACTGCGGTGCCAGGTAGAATGATATCCATGCTTGTAGCAGAGCTTTCAGTCGTTTCATTATTAGACTGTTGGTTGTCTGTAGGGTTAGATAAAGACTGGTTTGAGGAGCTACTTTTCCAGGATTGGAGTTGTTGTTGTTACGTCAAGTGATCCTCTGTGGTAAGGGAAGCTCAAGGTTATCCAAATTTAATGCATTGTATTGTTCGTCAGTTAGACTGTACCCCCAAGCAGGTCAGTCTTGGTGGTTGGAAACAGGTAAAGGTTGGGAGGAAGAAAGTCTTGGGTCATTCTTATTGTAACGATTGACAGTCCTAGACATGATGTGTTGATCTGTAAAGGACATAATATGTATTAAGAGTATTGTCAATGTAAGAGAATAATGATAATGGAGTCACTTTGTACATACAACAAATTAGTCGTATATGGTTTGGGTTTCTATGCCGCAATGTGTTTCACTTATGCTGGGGAAGTCAAGCTCATCAGACTGTATTTTCAGGCGGCTTCACCCAAACTTTTGAAAACCCTTTGGGGTGTGTCAATGTAGTAGGTTACCTGGTCGGGTAGCTACTAACGAGGAGAGCGTACTCCCTAGGTGGAGATTATGGGAGGCTTAAGCTCCAATCGTGAACAATCTGCAAGGTAATGATAAAGATGGTAGTGGCTAATTAGTTTGTAAAATACCTGGGGTTTTCCCTGGTTAGAGTAATAGATTGTTGGTCACGAACTATGAGTAGCAGTTCACTATTTAATGAACAGAGTCTATAGCGACTGTTAAGTGGGACACTTGCAAAGTATCTATGATATTTAAATGGGTTGGGCTGTTCTGCACGTTTACATCTTTTTCTGCATAGTCGCGTGTTGCACTTTGCAAAGTCTACATGTTGGTAAGACTTTAGTGTAAATGACAAAAGGAAAGGACATACAAGCTATTAAAAGGAACAGTAAGTTAATGTTTCGTGCTAGTATTGTTAAACAACTCAATGATTGTATTGATATAATGCATTAATTGGAATGTAATAGATTTGGTTAGGAGTTAGGATTAGGTTAGGTAAGGGGAACCGTTAGAAGAGTTACAGGGTTTGGGTTAAGGGTTAGTTAGTGTGGTGTTAAATGGAACAATAATACTTTCTTTCAATTGTTCCTGGAACGAAGAAGGCTGCTGGATGTCCAGTTTAATCCTTGTGGGTAAACACATTTTAATTTATTGATCCAGTATCTTTCTTTTTGGTATACATGTAGTTTATCTCTGATTGTAGTTGTGTTGTCGGTATCTTTGGTGATGATTTGTTCTATTAGTTGGACTGACATGGTATGACCTGGTGTGGTGAAATGTTGGTCAATGGTAGAGTTGCTACTGGATTTATTGTTGATGTTCTGGGATATCCTGTGTCTGAGGGATATCCAGTTTGTCCAACATATTACTTCTTGTATTTGTTGCACTGTATGAGATAAATAACATTCTTTGTATTGCAGGTTATGTTACCTTTTACTCTAAAAGATTTGTTGGTAGTTGAGCAGGTGATTCTTCAGGATGTTGATAGAGCTGTACCGATATGGGTTTTCCGCATGTACCAATATCTGATATGGATACCACCAAAAGAAGCCGATAACCAATAGTTGATCCAATAATTCTGCATTACAAACAAAAGTTATAGTTAATCTATGTAAAAGTATACATTTACCTACTCTACAACAACATGTGGATATATTCATTGCTCACTCTTTGCTTATGGTGACAGTGGCTTGGGTTTCTATTATGCAATCCAGACAATTAGGCACTCACAAACATTTTAATGCATATTCCCATAAAGCCTTAAACGGATATTTCTGTATTACTCCACCTTTTATTGGCTTGTGTGAAGGCGGTACAGTAGGTTCCTTGGTTATCCTGTGACTGCTCTTTTATATTACAAAAGTTACTATATAACTTTCATTTAAGACTGATAAGCTTTCCAGGAACAAACACTAGAACCACGTGTAATTGTATGGCTTCTCACAGCGTAGTGCTAGCTGTAGAGTGACCAATAAGCCACTGCTACTGAACAGCCACAAGGAAAATGCAGAAAACATATATTATAATCCGTTTATGTACAAACTATTGCTGTCAGTATAAATATCGGTAGTGATATCGGTCCTCCCACTGTTCTGCACCGATACCGATATTGGTAAAAAATGCCATATTGGTGGCTGATATTTTGGCTGATCCGATTATTGGTACAGCTCTAGATGTTGAAAGATACTTAAGTAAAAAGTGTCTTTTGATTGGACAGGGGGTAATGATATTTTTTGGTGGATTCATTTGGTCTATCTTGGGAAAGTTAGTGACTGGATGGTGTTCCAGCTCAAGTTCAATGCTGTTTGTTCAGATCCAACATCAGGTTTGATGCAAGCACAGACAAGGAATCTTTTGAGGTTGGTGTTTTTCTTGAATGCCATGATGGGGTAGTGTGGAAAAAGGTTTCCGACAGTAGGGTCTTCTTGGATGTAATGCCAATTGTGTCTAATTGTTTTGATGACTTTGGCTGCCGAAGCAGCAAATCTCACGACGAAAACAGGTCGGTTGTTTACTTTTGTGTACGATTTTTTTAAGTCTTGTGTTAATGTTGAAAATATTGCTGTTGTAATGTAATCTGAGGTGTAGTCTTGAGCATGCATTTGCCAGATATGTTGAGAAATATATTTGTTGAAGAATATATTCATTCTAGCATATCTGATGGCCCCCCAATTGCTATTCCCTTTCGGGTTCCCAGTGGGTGGTATGAGCTGGCATGTGTGCATGCCTGTTTGTTGGTCGATTTGATATGCATGGTTACAAAGAGTTTTTAAGGTGGACAACAGTGTTGAGGTATGTGATTTGATCTTGACTGCATTCAAATTTAAATTTCATAGATGGATGTATTTGATTCATGTGATTCATGAACAAGTCTAACTGTTCAGGGGAGTGAGGAACACCATAAAGATATCATTGATTGTAGCACCTATAATACATTGGCTTAAGGGGTTCATTGTTAATTGAGAAATTTATTTTCAAGGTTGCCAAGGAAAGTGTTTGCATAGGAGGGGGCAGTTTTACTGCCCATGGCTGTACAAAGTAATTGTTTATAGCATTTCCCATTGAATTCAAACACAATTGCTTTAAGGACAATTTCTAACAAATTTGTTGGTGTTTCTGCTGGTGGTTGTTGAGGATTTGTGCTTTCGAATTTGATGAATTCATCATGGCAAGATTTAATGCCTTCCTTGTGAGGGGTATTGGTGTATAGGGATATCACATCAATGGTGACTAGCAAGGAATGAGGTGATATAGTTAGTTGTTCAATTTCGGCAATGAATTGAGAGGAGTCTCTCAAAAAAGATGGTAGAGTTTTAATGTATGGTTGGAGCCAAAAGTCAACAAATTGGCTTATATTCTCAGTGGGACTCTGGCAACAAGACACAATAGGTTGGATTCCTGGTGGATTCTTATGAATCTTTTTCAGAAAATAAATCTGTGCTAGTCTGGCATCTTTTGGTGGATGACAGAAGGTGTACATACTTTTAGTAATATAATATTTTTGTATGTCTCTGTAAGAATGGTGGTAATCTGTTTGCAAATGTGGTTGGTCGGATCACCTGTCAATAGTTTGTATGTTCTGCAATTGTTGAGGTGGTTGAGCCCTTCCATAATGTAATCACTCTTGTTTCTAATAACAATAGTGGAACCTTTGTCGGCTTTGTTAATAATGATATCTTTGGCTTTTACATAGATTCAAGAGGGCTGATCTTTGTAACCTGGACAAGTTAGGTGTGCTCGACTGACAGATTAAAGTCAGACAAGATTTCCAAGTTTGTGAGATCTCTTGCAGTGGGATAAATGTTAGTCCCCTGCTCAGTATGAGCTTTTCCAGTACACTTAATTCGTGACTGGATAAATTAACAATAAAATTTTCAGCACAGGTAACACAGTTCTTAATTTACATAAGTACAATGAATGGTGATAAAATATGTAATTTCTTTTAGCAGCTCTTCTACTGGCTTTTGATGTTAGAATCGTCCTCTTCCTTGGCCTCTGGGTTGGCCTTGTCCCCTGCCACGGCCATGGCCTCTGTTGTTGAATGATCAAGTTGGCCATTTGACGTTTGTGATGAGTGTATTTCTTCCAGTGGATACCGTTCAGGTAATTTCTTTGATGTCTGAAGATTATTATCTACAGTAGAATAGCTTGTGGTGGAGAGTAGCCTGCAATACAATTAGGTGTTATTGCATTAGATTTAGTCACAGTTCGGGAAATTGATCAAAAGCAGCTGCAAGGATATAACTTCTTTCATAATCAAACAAGAATTCAAGGTAGAGGGTTGTTGTAGATGAGTAAGTTATTGTTGGCATATATCAAGTGCACATAGCAGTAATAAATAAGAACGTACATGAAAATTTCTTGTCTTCTTCTTTGTGACACTCCCAGTGTTGGTGAAACGGCTGATGGAAATGATGTGAAGAGTCTTTATCAGGACAACAGGTTTATGATAATTACAGTAGTGCTCATTTATACTTAAGCACAAACATCATCCACCATACCAACACAGGTCCACATGTGGTACAGATGTCTTGTATTATGTGAGACATGTCATGGTTGACAACATGTGGAATGTGTACTGTGCCACAGCTTGATATAAAACTGTCAACTAGTTATGACAAAATTTTCCACTAAGGTTTGTAACTTTTAATGCAATAGTATCTAATTTATTGCAAATTACGGTGGTAAATTCTATTGCAAAAATGATGATAGCTTTGTGAATACTGCTACAGTGTAATTACTGGATCTTGTCATAGGTCAGGTATTGCATTTTCTTGTCACATTCAAATAAACACCTGTCTCAACCATTAACCGGAAAAATATTTGGGAAATAAATACCTGGTCTCAAATTAGGGCTTGGACAAATAGTTTGAACATTTGATTATTTGTTTGAGTAACCTGAACTACTATACGAACATTAAACTTTTGTTGGTAAGCTGTTTCATTTACTCAACTTATTTCAAAGTTTTCCCCAGCAATAGAGTGGTATAGTGGGGTCACTTAGGTACAATAAGGGGACGAAGCGGACAAAAGCGCAAAAACTTTTTTGTGATATCCTTTGATAGAAAGTACTTATTTAAGGATAGGAGCCACCTCAAATATTTATCACATCCTGTTCTATGATACTTTTAACAATTACATGAATTTCGTTATATCAGTACTGCATACAATATGACTAGTATCACTTTTCACAGTTGCAGGTACATAGTTGGGTGCATTTCCACTGTGCCTTCTTGCATGAACATCTTCCTCCACACCCATTCGAGCTCTTACAATTGCATTTAACTAGTTCGGTACAAGCCTTTGAGGCCACTGGAAGTGTTATCCACACAGGACACCACTTCGTTTCTTGGCTCAATTTCCAGCCATATTCTTCTGGACTTGGTAAGTCTGGATTAGTTATGTTGCTATTGCTCCAAATGCCAGCTTGGTAGATAACTCTGTTGCAGTGCTGTAACAATGCATTCTGTGTCGGTGGAATCAATTCCATTGTTCTATTTTTTTGGCAGAAGAGCTCCTTTCGGGCTTCATCAACTGATTGTAGACTGCTAGTTTTGTCATAGAGTATAACACAAAAGCGTTCCAGAAGTTTGAAGTGTTCACAATGAGTAGTTATTGGAATATGTGGATGGCTAGCCACGTAGAGAAATGCACCAGTAACCTCTGGGAAAGATTTCCATGCTTCCCATGCAGATTTCTTTCCTTTACTGAAAAATGCAGAAGTGGTGTCACAACCAGTAAAAGCATGAAAGATAGGCAGTGCTACTGACTTCTCTCTTCCCAGTACATTACACATGGCATTGATGTGAATGTGTCTGAATGTTTTTCCAACTCCAAATCCCAACCATAAATCTGCAGCTGGATGTTTCTGAAGTAGATCATGGAATTTGCCTGCAATAATAGTAACAACGTCAGTGTCAACTGTGCGCACGAAGCAGGTAGTAGCACCATTATCAAGGGCATCTACAAGGTGAACTACCATTCTTGTATCAGCTTCCTCGTGGTTGCATGGTTGCATACGGTTTATGCTAGCAGGAGCAACAGAAATGCCAGTAGTAACTATTACTTGTTTGCCTTCTACACACTCCATTGAGGCTAACTTATGAGAGAGGAATGAGAAGAGTTGCTGCTTGTTTTCAGAGTTTTGGAGGAAATCAATCCAATTTCGTGGGAGTTTATTCCTTCCTGTCACCTCTCGTCGCATTCCTTTACCTCGTTTTTCTCTGGTTGATTCTTTAAGGCTGCACGTAATGTAGGTGTCTCATACCACATCAACTCGTGTGGAGGCTTCCAGCTGCTTCTTAATGTATGGCATAAAGACATTCCCAGCATATTCATCAAAAGTACTGATGCCAGTAGTCGACAGAAAGTGAACTATAGCAGCACCATCTAGTACTTTGACATCAAACACAACAGGAGGATCCTTGTCTGTTTCTATAGGCAGCACACCAAGTAGATCTGACTTCTTTCCCAGTCGTAATTTCCCTCTGTCTGACAGAGAAGGGGTGTGTGGATGATTTTCGTGCTGAAAAAATGTAGCCATATCACAATCTCTGTGCTGCATGACAATGTACAAGCGGGAAAACAGTTCCACATCATGCTTCAACATTGAAATTTGCTCAGCTTGTTTGCTCTTTATCTTGGGTGCTGGACGGCTAAAGAGTGGAAATGAATTTTTCCTGATTGCGTTATGAATTGAGGCATTCCTATCTTTGATGACAGTTTCATAATACATGTTGTATTGCTCTAAGCCATGTTTCTCCACACGACGGACAGTTGAAACCACAGTATTATCTAGAATATCACGTGAGTCTAGTACCACAAGGTCTGCACTGTCATGAAGAAAAGGATTACCCATCTCATTAATTGCATCAACTAGACTCTGTGTTTGTTCCTTGAAAGCTTTTTGCGTCGAGAAACATTCTTCATGATGCAACTGCTTAGCAGATGCTTCTTTCATAAACTCACATTCAAACTCCTTCAAAAGCCGGGCTTGTTCCGGTCCGGCTGTCATCCACCTTCTAAATGCTGCTGGATTTTCTGTGAGTCCGACAGCTCCACCTGACCCTTTAACTGTTTCATTGTTCTGCTCGTGACACTGATCAATTGGCATTGCAGAGAATCGATTTGTTGTTTTCTGAACAACCCAGTGGCCACATTCTTCAAACTGCTCATAGACTGATGAGGGCAGACATTCCATATCACGGATGTGAACAGGAATCCACCTAGCATAATTGTGGTGCTCCAATGCAAAGAACCAAGGAGCTATGCCTTTCAAAGATTCCACATAGAGGGAAAACTTTCTCTGTCTATGTGCTCGAACAAAAATCAGACCAAGCAATTCTATTTTCAGAATTGTATCCCAGAACTGAAATGTAGGACTCTTGGTGATTGCTTCCTCTCTCCAGGCCTCTTTTGTGCTTTCATCATGTGGACCTTCACTTTGCAGAAACGCTTCATGCTGCAGCTTACTCAAAGCAAGAGCACTAACTTGGTGTGCATGCCTTGTCCTAGTGAGGTGAGATACTTTGAGGAAACTATCTGCTGCACCTGAAGATGTTATTCCTGCCTGAACAAGAGCATTCGTCCAGCCCGATGACTCCAAATAGTCTCCAAATGTCTTCCATAGAGCCATTTCAATATGAAGACCACCAAACATAACAACAAAAAGATCTTCACCATGTGTCTGTGGCCAATTCCATTGCACAAGCTTTGCTAGAGCAAATAAAGGGGCATCCAATGTAATAACTGAAACTTGCCCAGGGTTCAGATACTGTGTAGCTTGCTTGATAATGCTCATACCATGTTTGACCATAGCAGCTGTGGCAGCTTTCTCACCAAACAAAGGCAACAGCTGCATAAGAGCAGGTTGTGTGACGTCAGAAGGGATTTCTTGAGATGCGTGGTAAGTAGACCATGCGATGATATCTTTTCCTTCCATTTGTTCTGTTTCCATTAGCATTGCTATGGAATTATTAATCCACTGTTTCTCTTGTGCTACTACCTGATTCAAATTACCTTCAATTCTTTGAATGCTACGAGGTGGCTCGGGTATGGCAACCTTTTCCTTTGTCAGTGCAACAGCTGGAACTATGGTGAAGCATTCAGGTAAATCACATTTTTCACTTTCTTTGCTTAAAGCCAAAGTAAGTTTCTCCTGAGGGATGCCAATGTTCATTGAAGTATGACATTGAAAAAGGCTGATACCTGGATGACAAAAATAAGTAATAAAAACGTTACTTGTTAGGAAGCTATATACGTACAATAATTTATCCAATCCTTACCTGTACCATGGAAAGAACCCTTAGCAGTAGTACTTGATGGGTTATGATCCAAATTATCAAGAGCTGCAACAGTGAATAGCCCTTTGCGTAGTTGAGCTGGACAAACAACCCCTTTCTTTCTGAAATCTTCACAAACTGCAAATGCTAATTGCTTTTCTATTTGAAGAACTCGATTGTAGCTCACACTGAGACCAAGCTCATAAAGCTCTGTGATCACTTTTTTCGACCTTGTTTGTGTGTGAAGATTCAAGCCTAGATAAAGTGGCATAGGTGGCTCATAGCTTAGGGAGTGCCGACTTTTCAAAGATGCATCCTTCTTTACAGATTTCTTACAATTAAAAAGAACGAGCTGAGCTATGGTTAAACATGGCTGTGAGTCTGAAGAGCATTGATCCACAATGTCACCACCTTGTAACAACAAAGTGACAAGTAAGTTAAGGCGATAAGGTACTGACTGCTGTTGACAACCCACAGGGAAGGAGGCATTAAAGACAAATCCACTAGATGAAAAGACCTCATTTCGCATAATTTTTGCTGCTCTCATTAAAGCTAGTGCATCTTCTTGGTAGTTATTGCACTCCATAGATGTCTTAAGCATTTGTTGCATTCCTTCTTCAAAAACTAGTATCACATTTTTCCCATCATTTTGTTCTTGGGCATTCGGAAAATAATTTAGAACTCTTTCCTTAAAACGAACCTTATTGATCTCTTTTGTGATGCCAAGATCATGTAGGCGGCTCTCAAACATTTGGCGTAATACAGAGAATTTGAAGCAGAAGGTCCCATTTTCAATTGAGTTTTCTACATGATTGATGAGCTCAACAAAGGCTCTTGCTTCAACCTTTTCCTCTTCTCTATCACTGCTAAAACATTGTCTCTGTCTGAGGAAAGAACGATACCTATTCCTGAGTGCAGTAAGACAAGACAAATGATATTTTGCTTCCAGTGCAGTAAGATCTCCACCCTCAATTCTGGTTAGAAGTGCTGTGTCTTGTAACTCTATAGCCATTCTTCGTACATTGTCATCTGCATCAAAAGTCCGAAACTCATGAAGGGGTCCATCATTCCTTGAGCAAAAAATACACTTATCCTTGTCCAGAGATTGGCGCTGTACACGAGATCGTTTTTGTGAAGAACTACCACTGTCAATATTTCTGTCAGCTTCTCTTTTTCTTGCTCTCTGTAGCTTGCTGTCATTGAACTTCAGATAACAGGACTTGTGCCACTTGGCTTCATGTGCTACCAGCTTGTCCACATCTATATCTTCCCCAAATTTGAGTGGAACTGGAAGTTGATTTAACTTATTGAACTCACATACATTATCCAGGAAGGAATTGTACACTTTTGATTGATCACCATCACCTCTTGTATTCAAAGGGCACCTGAGCATCTCTTGAGTTATCTGCTGACATATTATGCACTGTGTCCAGTCCATGGTATCAACAATTTTATTCATAGTAGACTATCCACATGCTCAGTTCCAAATAGAGTGCACTTTATAGTCAGCACATTTTAGTGTGAAAGCATGTTAACACCAATGCAAACATGTTAACACCAATGCAAACACCAGACAAGTTAATCATCAGCTGAATACCTCATAAACCTGTCTTAACATACTGCAGTATATTGCTAGGGTGCACTTTTTAGAGCTGTAGCCAAGTTGATATAGACCTGTAGACCAATGACTATGGACAACTACACATAACTCATGGGTATTTGTCCAACAGTGGTTCCTAATGTCTTTTAACTGTGATACTATTGTTTACCAATGACGCATTTCTAATACCTATAGTACAAATAAGATTATTCTAATTCTGTTCACATTTGGGCGTGGCTCCTATCTTAAAACAATAACTAAATGTGTAAGGAACCTTCTCCTAAAAAAATGATGCTTTTGTCCGCTCCGTCCCCTAACCCTAAATTTTTGCAACTAAGCAACCCCACTAGTAATACTGTCAATTTGATACCAACATCAAAGTCAATTTGTTAATCATATTCATACTTCACCATATCAAAAGAAGTTTGAACAAAGTACAGTAGTGCTGCACCTCTGATTAGGGAAGTCTCTGCAGATATACAGTAACATCATTCTGTATAAAGGTTCTCTACATGTTTACATATCATTACAAAAATGGTGCAGGCCAGGCCAACAATGCTGCAAGAGCCTGGGCTTTTATGTGAGGAAATAAAAACATTGTGATTTCCATAAATTACTCCTGCAGAAAGGTGCTATGGAAACATGTAACCTCACAGTTTAACGTCAGTGCCTCAGTGTACAGAAGTTCTAAGAGACCTTGTGCAACAACAAATCTATAACAGAAGTTATGTGTGTGTTAATTGATGTGAAATGTTCTGTACTTGTTTTGGTGGACTCTGTAATTAGTGGTAAGAAATGGAGAGAGAATGAGCCAATACACAGAGATCTTGCAGCAAATGCTTTGAGAGCTGTCACAGTATAACAGTGGCAACATCACGCTGGCACCATCAGCAGTGAACTCCTCAGCAATCAATTTGACGGCTTCATTACCATTAACTACAACTAGCAGTGGGCCAGTGGCCACAGTCAACATTATAGTCTAACAAACAGTTTGACAAACACTACTATTCCCCAAGAGCATACTGCTAGATCATCCCAGCCCACAGACAAAAGTAATGCGGCACAAGTAAGCTTACAGTATTGCTACAGAGTCAACCCTAACAAAAAGAAAACAATTTACCTTGAATTAAAAGCATCCAAGAAGTAAGAAGAAACAGTTTGATGATCATGTGCCTATAGTTTGCCAGAATTTTCCATTTCCAACAAGTGAAGGTATTGTACACAACAGAGGATCTGGTTACTATGTACAATAAGTGGAGCAATTAACCTCTGGTGTGATGGAGATTATTTGGCTGATGAAAGAAGTCAGAAGAGGAAGAGAGGAGAAGCTGCTACAGAGCAATTATCTCACTGTAAGGCCAAGAAGGACAAAAATGAATCTATATTCAAGGATCTACATAAGAAGCATTCTGCCAAGTATGACATGCCAAGGCTTCGGTTATGGTCAAGGATGATTGCAGCTGGTATTCATGATGACTATAATGAGCCCCCAGACATACCACCTTTTACTAAGAGTAAGAGGGCACCCAAGGAGGCAATGTCTAATTGTAATAGTGGAGCAGCTGTTGCTATTGTTGAGGCACTGCAAGATGTGTCACTATTGCTAGCGCCTTACAACTTTTACATCTAGAATTCTCTTGGCTGACATGCAGGCAATAGCAGATACTCTCTCTCCTCTCACCAAAAGTGAATGGTTTTGGGGTGGCTTGCCTCTTGCACTATACTCAAGCTTACGTAATACGTACATTTCTATGAACAGCACCAGTTTTATTAATAAAAACAAACATATCTGCTGAATATACAGAAACATCAGGTACATACTGTGCTCTCTCAAATGCACTATTTTGTTATGTATGATAGAGCTTCTGTCTGGTGAATCCACTTGATGATAGAAAGTAGCCAATGGTTTATATATGAACATCAATCAAAATGAACTCTTTACTGAAGCTTGAATTTGATGTAGATTAATTGCTGGGTTGCTAATGACAAAGATTAATACCCTGTATAAACACTGTGCAAACAGGAGTTATCTTTTGAAAGACTGCTTCCCTAGGGTAGCTGTTCTTTGTCACACAGCCTGTGTCCAAGAATAGTTGCAAAATTCTATCACTTGTTGATCTATGTACATTCAAATTTGTTGGTATGTCTGAAGAACTCAGTCCTATGTTTTTGCCAAACCATTCTCCATCTGAGATCTTCACTGTAAGCAATTGCAATGCTACACCCAGGTTCACACGAATCCATGCTGGTACACTATACAGCTATAGCTAGCAATAACCACATAGTGGCACAAAAGTATGTATTTGAGTTTACAATGAAAGGATTTGATTGGTTGAAACCATTACTCTATTAATGCATGTGACTTGCATTTTAAATTTGTTGTCACACAAAGTCTCTTAGAACCACTGTAATAACTGTTGCTGTAGGCCAGGGTGTTGATCATATGTTACAGGTTTTTGCAATTGAATTCGTCGCCTTTGCAATTGAATTCGTCCCGTTTGCAATTGAATTCGTCGGTATTGCAATTGAATTCGTCGGTATTGCAATTGAATTCGTCGGTATTGCAAATTGAATTCGTCCCGTTTGCAATTGAATTCGTTGGTTTTGTAATTGAATTCGTCGCTTTTGCAGTTGAATTAGTCGGTTTTGCAATAGAATTCGTCGCGTTTGCATTACAATTCGTCATAAACAAAACGGCTCCAAGAAACCAACCCGTTCATTAAGAGATGAACTATTTATGCCTTGGAGAGTTACACTTGATACACTAGAAGGTAATTGAAGCTGGTAGTACGCGAAGTTGATAGCTGTCTGACAAGTTAATTAGCTTGCTCGCGAGTGACCACACCCATCGCGAATGGCATAGTAGAGTTTGGAATGTTGTTGGAGAGGCTGTAGAGGAAGAATTATTGCCTTATAAAGAGTTGTTTACTACTGTTGTACTTGAACAAGTTCTTGTAGCAGCTGCTACATCATGTTTTCATGTTTGCTCCAGCTTCCATTCTTGTTATGGACGAATTTAACTGCAAAAGTGACGAATTCAATTGCAAAAGCAACGAATTCAATTGCAAACGGGACGAATTCAATTGCAAAAGTGACGAATTCAATTGCTAATACCATACCTGTTTCACTGCCCATACAAAAGTCTCAATAGTAGCAGTGAAATTTATCCCGTATTTCACTGGTAGCAGTGAAAAAGTTGTAATTGCAATTTCATTGGCTAGAATTTATGTTAACAATGTAGCGCCAATTACATAGCAACGCTAATGCACAGCATGCGTGTATGCAGCGAGTATGGTATTAACTGGGAATAGCATGGGTATAGCAGTGAAATTTTGGGATTAATACCATACCTGTTTCACTGCCCATACAAAAGTCTCAATAGTAGCAGTGAAATTTATCCCGTATTTCACTGGTAGCAGTGAAAAAGTTGTAATTACAATTTCATTGGCTAGAATTTATGTTAACAATTAGTGTTGACACATGTTTAGTACATAGTGACAAATTGCGTACATAGCAATGCTAATGCACGGCATGCGCATATGCAGGGAGTATGGTATTAACTGGGAATAGCATGGGTAGCAGTGAAATTTGGGATAAATACCACTCTTGTTGTATTGGAAATGGTAAATTTCACTCGGCTTCGCCTCGTTAAATTTATCCCCATTTCCAATACAACACTCGTGGTATTTATCCCAAATTTCACTGCTACCCATGCTATTACTAGTACAAACGGGACGAATTCAATTGCAAACGGGACGAATTCAATTGCAAAAGTGACGAACTCAATTGCAAACGGGACGAATTCAATTGCAAAGTCGCCGAATTCATTTGCAAAAACCTGTAAAGGGTACCAGCCACAAGCCAATATGTGAAACAGCCTGGTTACTACTGTATCAGTAATTTATCTCTCACTGTTCATGCACTACTATAGCTGAAATGTGTTGTTAGCCATACTTATGATAACACTATTTATTGCCTTGTTCATTTGTCATTCAAAATGTATATGACTTGGGTGTTGTTACCAATCAACCTTCACTACCAGCAATATCCATAGAAATCAAAGAACTTGCAACAGTGTACATACAGTTCATAATCAAAGCAATTTTAGGCATGTATGGAATGTTTTTTTCTTACAAGCCAAATGGCATTATAATGTACTAATTATCAGCTACTATAAACGAAGAAAGTTTCATTGGGCAAAGTTTCACATTTTCAAAGTAAACCGCAAAAGTTTTCCCACTAAATCAAAATGACTTTCATGTGATTACCTAAATTAGTAAATGATACTTGTCACTGACACCTTCATCAATTTGACAGTTTTGTTACTCTATTTTGCTGGGGAAAGCTCTACACTTAGTGTTGTACTGCCTTCCCAATCAGTACTGAAAAGTAATTAACATACAGGTAGCATTGTAAGCCTATCTATGTATTCGCTATAAATTATGGCAAATATATGTAAGAATACCACCAGCCTACAAAGCTATAGTTCAACTACCATTGTACTTTTGCATATATTCTAATAAATTGGTACACATGTGACCTTTGTGACTTGCAAGAGGAAGAACAGTAGGTGTAACTTGATAATGGTATCTCCAACATTACACTAGCTAGAATTATTAATGTTTAAAGGCTACATCCTGCACTGTCTGTTAGTCCCATTCATGACTTATATTAGACCTGTTTTATTAAATTTGTGGTTTGATTGTAACACTAATTCCATTGTTATACTCCCTGGTTTCAAGTGTCCATGTTAGCATGTTGCATCATGCACTCAATAACAAAATAGGCTGGGTTAGCATTCCTCACCAGCTCAGATCGCATCATTTTAACATTAAGTGTGATGTAATGTTACAGATTGTTTTGACCACAGGAGCAAAAACATCCAAGTTACACAAAATAAGTGTGACCACATGTCTAGTTTGTAGTTGAGTATAGAACAATTTGAAGTTGTTTGGACTGTCTATTGCATAAACAGTAATGAAATGGGCTGTACACTTGTTGATGACACTTAAGGCCTTTTCACACTGCAGTCGAATGCAGATCAAAGCCGGATCAAACGATTTTACACTTGAGCCGGAGTGACTACAATGTACATTTAATCTGGCTTCATGTCAATCCACTTCAAGAGGTGAATTGGCCAGACTTAATGCTCATTAGCTCAATTAGCAAGAGGTGCTGTGCAGTCTCCAGATATCTCGCGCAAAGCATGGCTATTGCGTCAAGACTAAAGCGACGGCATATCTAGTGTTATACTCAGCTTGTGAAAGTGCTATGAGTGTCGAAGGAATACCGTACTCTTCTGAAATCATTGTACCCAGTACAGGTTTCCTCTTAGAATTAACCAGCTTCTTGGCGCCCAACATTTTGTAAGTGTACTAGCAACATACTTCTCTGCAAATACTTTTCTGACTCCAAGGAATACGAAGAAGGTAGTACATGACCAACGCCATTTAAGTTTCCATTATGTAATTGGGTAATTAATCACGTGCTTTAAAAATGAATCGAATTCAGTTACTGTACACGTAGTGTGAAATAGATTGATGCGCATTCAATCCACTCTCAGTCTGACTACAGCTGGATCTGCATTCAATGCACATCAAGTGTGAAAAGGCCTTTAATTTAGTCTGATATGACAGAATGGAACCAATTGGCATTCTGAAAGTGAATGGGGTTGAATAATTAATTGATTTTCAATTATTAAATTGTTAACAATGTCAACTACAATTGAAGGTGTTAGTGGCAAAGGGGGACAAGTGCTATGAACCCAAAAGGAAGTAGTTCACAATATCTGAGGAGAGTTGCCATACCTGTATTTCAGACTGTCAAAAAGAAACCACCTCAGAACAAAGTTTACTTGTGTGGAAGTTTCATACAGACCTCATTCTACTTTTACTTCTTACATGTAGGCTGCTTTTACCATTTAACGGTTTTGCTTATGTGATAGGTACATAGGTACATGCTACATACACACTTTTTGGAAAACAATTTCAATAAACCAGGAGCATGCCCACAGCCCAAAAGCTGGCTGTGGGCATACACCAGGTTTAAAAATCTAAAACAGCACATGTTACTGATCTTTTGCATGAACAATTTTTACATGGATAACCTCATATTATTCACACAAAAGATTGACTTGTTGTCACATTCAAAAGTAAACCGTTAATGTGCATAAGTTGAAAATCAATATGTGCATAGGTTAGCCATTGTAGTTTAAACCTTTAGTGGTTTGAAAGGAATCTCAGCGACAGCTACATAGTTGTAATGCAAAGCCAACCACATGCAATCAGACATTCATTTTAAAAATTCCGTGCCTATAAAGTAGGACCAGAGGAAGTACAACACACACAACACACTCATGTGAGTGCATAGGATTTGTACAGAGCAATTAAAAATCATCTTTAGGAGGATTTCGCTGAAAACCTGGTGTCAATTGAAAGCTTTTCTTATGTGTAATGTTAATGGTGCAGTGAACCCCTCTGAATCCCACCAGTTTGCTATTAATACAGTACAGGATGATCTGAGATGTCATCACGTGGGCTCACGGTACAAATTGAAGCACAAACGGCAACAATGGAAGAGTATAGCACTGGAAATTGTATTCAAGATCTCCATAATTCCGTAAAGCCAAATTAAGCATCAATTTAAAAGTGAAAATATGCAATTAACATGATTTTTTTGACAGTGTGTTGCACACCTTTTCTGCAGTAGGACAACCTGTAATCTAGCTAAAAATCATTGTGTGAAATGGGTAGTCTACCTATCACAGTTCAAGCTTTTTGTGGTTGCAAGTAAATCAGAGCAACAGATATGGAGTAATACCAAACATGTTTTAAAATGGACAATCCAAGTGGCAGTCAAGATACTCTAATAGAGCAGTCATCCTAATAGAGCATTCATGGAGAAATGTATTAATCATTTGGGTTGATGTTCTGCCACTTAGATATTATCCCTTGCTATAAGTACTGAATAGAGATTCAATATTTTACAAGTATAATGTAAGAGATACACAATTTCCGGTAACCTAGAGGCTAATACCATTGTTTTTCAGTTGTTACAACACTTGTACGGTCCACTAGGAATGCTGTTCACAGCATATACACAAATCAGTTGCTTTCATACTTCAAATTGGCATTAAGTGCCTCAGAGTAAAGCTTACTTGTAAGTTAAACACAGAGTCTATATAAGTGCTCACACACTGGCTGCTTTTAACATAAAGCTTCCATGCCACACAACTACAGGTGCACAGATAAACAGGAAAACACAAACCTTCTTGATCACTACTACCATACTATATGATATTTAAAAGTCAATCATATTAAAGGTGACATACAATCTCTATTTTTCCCTGATTGTGGTCAAATTGTGGTTCTTATACAGTGTGCAGTCTTGTTCAAATGATAAACTATGTACGTACCATTTAGCATGACACTGCTGGTATACCACACTTGTGTCACACCCCTGCACAAGCTGTCTTTTACTTCATGACAGACTATGTGTGCCTTAACACACACTAACACATAAAGTACACGCTTACTTTCTGATGGGATTAATGCATACTAATCATGAATGTCGACCACAAGACAACTGAGAAGGTTGTCTTAACAATAGTCTAATTAAAAAAAATACATGTAGTTTAGTATTACAATGTGTTCCACAAAACAAACAGACAGTGTAATTCATTACAATAAACAATGACATGTGAGAACAATGCCAAAGAATGTTTGAATTAGTTTTTTGATGGCAATTAACAAAATAAACAATTAAATTATTATAGTTAAACTTGCAATAGTTTTTATCGTACTTTTTAAAAGTATGAATTCTTACTTACAACCTCTCTATAATTTGTCAGAGTACTTCTGGACGGGAAAAAAAACAAAATTTCCTAATCTCAAATCATGCAGTCTTCTTTAGAGTGCTGCTATGAAATTTTTTAAGGTTAGGGACAGGTCCTCAAATGCCTGTCACACTTAAATGTACCCATCACTACTACTAGGGAATTTGGTCTCCAGTAAAAAAGGTGGAGTGTATGATGCTTTATGTGTACCTCCACTGATCCAAAGACTGCAGATTACTTGGAAAAAGCTTTGGAAGAGCATTCAGTCAAAGTGAGTCTGAGAGCAGATGGCCCTGTTCCAGAGCTCATCATAACCACATTTCTATTACAGTAGACCCTCGGTTATCCGGCCCCCGGTTATCCGGACCCTTGATATCCGAAATTGATTGTGGTACATCAACCCATGCAAGTGAGAATAAAATTTCAATATGGTGACGGATAAACGTAAGAGGAAAGTATTAACTCTGGACAAAAAATTTAAAATTCTTGAGTTACTTGATGACAATTATTAATTGGCAGCAATAGCTACAAAGTATGACATTGGTAAGAGCACTGTAAGTGATATTAAGAAAGACCGCCAGAAACTTCTCGAGTTTAAGAAGGAGGCGCTGGATATGAGAATGTATCGCCAAACAAAGACAATGTGGCTGGGGAATAATGTCGCACTGGACAAGGCTGTTTATTTGTGGTTTAAACAAAAGCGAATGGATGGGATACCGGTAACGGGGCCTATTTTGTGCCAGAAGGCTGTCCAACTCAGCAAGAAGCTGTTTGGAGAAGACCACTGGTTTGTTGCTAGTGAAGGGTGGAGATGGAGATTTTGTAACAGGCATGGAATATGATGTATTTCAAGCCAAACCTATTGAAATCAAACATACAAAAATGAATACATGTTTACATCTATGTATGAATAGTCAATTACAGCAGACATTAAAATACAAGGTTTAAATATGAATGGTGTATATTTATTAGGTTTCAAACATATTACATGTTTTTGTGTGTACATGCATACTAACTGTAAATACACCCAGTAATATCAGCCGCTAGTTTAAAAAGTGATAGAAATGCACACTTCAGTTTGTGGCATGATGAAACATCTTCCCTTGCCACACGTCTTAACAAATTAAGTGAACCAAATCATTTGCAAAATCCAAGCAGTTCATAAGTAGTCACCAGTGTGATTCAAAGATTAGTGATTACTGACCTAAACACACAGCTCAAGACCTTGACAGATCTGTAGACAACTTAACTCGTTCACTTTTTTTCCATATATACATACATAGGATCAGCTACTTTGAGCTACATGTAATAGTTGTAACACGGGCATGAGGGCATACATATCAGGCAAAGCCTGAATGCCTGTGTTGTACAGCTAATATGTAGCACTTACTAGGTTGATAGCCTGTACAGGGCGATCAATCACCCAGGGCGATCAATCACCCAGGCCAATACAAGTGCAGCCACTGGATGTATTATATATGCATACCTAAAATTTTTGATTATGGGTCAACAGCTGGTTATGTTTGGTTATGATAAACGGACATATCCTAGAGATATCAAGGAGAATTTATGCGAGTTTATTATTTTAATCAGTGCTATTGGATCATTTATGGAAAAAGGACGGAGTTCACTAAAGGCCTAGACAGGTAAGCTTGCTTGTAGAGTGGTTACTCCGTGCAGAGTGGTAGCTTCGTGATGGGGGCGTGTCTGTATTCGAAAACGTGCAGAAACGATTGATGAATAAGCTATAGCACTAGTTTTCACCTTAGCCCAACATTTTTCAACTCGTAGGATGGCGAGGATAACAAAACACTCTCTGTCTGAGTGGATTTCATGGCAAAATCCAAGTCATGTAAGTATTAATCGATCCCCACAATCCATTTCAGCCTCAATGTCTATATAATCACTGCCCAGTTGTAGCCCGGTCTACATTTTGTATGTAGTCCGGTTAGCTGGGCTACATACGAAATGTAACCCGGGCGGCTCCTTTAATCTGAGGTGTGAAAGTGTTACATATGTAGGTTCCATTGAATGTTATACCAATGTAAAAAACAAGTGATATACATTGTAAGTAAATATAGCGATGTTCTCAACCAACATTTTTTCACACGTACCCCTGATGGAAACTTAATTGGAACAATTAGGGTAAGCAACAATGACAAAACTCAATCATTATAAGGCTATGAAAAGTCCTTTTTTTTTTGCTGAATGAATTGTGCAATCACCATACAAAGATTTATAATATTTTATAAAGATGCGATGACTTTATATAACTATAATTCCATGTACTGCTATGTCAAATGTAGTGTACCACATCAAAAAGTAGCAAAAAAAAATTATTATTTTTTAAACCTGGTCACTGGTTGATTTTTACGACCAGAAACATATAATTAACATTGTACGGCCTAAGTACTGCATGACATGAAAAATAGCAACCTTGAGGCCCTCGATGTCAGCCACACATTTTAAAAATGAGCTCTGATACATTACTGGCCTTAACATGCAACAAGCTTTGCGTAAACTGACACCAAAAGTAATTTTGCATACTGTTCTATAGCATTGTTGTTCAACATCTGATGGTCATTCAAATCTGCAAGTAGATAGAGAAAGAGCTGGTCTACAGTGATTGTTTGCTGTAACATAGTTCTCTAAATGTATTCATAATTGAATTTTAAAAATATCATTCAAACCAGGTGACCACCACCTTAACACATCATACAGAATCATTTGTACTCTCTTCTCCACTAATATTAACTCTTGATTGCACACAAACCTCCATGATCCCTAATATATTGCACTTTACGTGAGAGGATCAAAGTGCTGCTGCATACTGTATTTTCCATACAGCTACTAAATAGCTACACAACTGTAGTGTATGAATCATACAGTACAGTTGTGTGGATAATTGGGCAAATACAGTACAGTTATGCAGTACTGTAAGGAATGTTACAAAAACAAATCTCACTCAGACAGCACAATTGATCACCAGCATGATATTGCAAAACTACCAGGTGGTTCTACAACTAGAAGTACATTACATGAACAATTACTAATAGCATGATCATTGAAAATAGAAGAGGTTTAGGCATGCGAGATGAACGCTCCAAGCAAGAAGACCAGGAAGTACAATAAAACACTTAAAGTACCGCCTATGCTTGTGTGTACAAAAAATACAGCACTCGGGAGAGTCTCAAGGTTAATACAACACTCAGCTTCGCCTCGTGCTGTATTACCCTCTCAACGCATCCACTCATGCTGCATTGTCTATACACACATGAGGCGGTGCTTTAACCATAACACTGTACTGTATGATTTTTGCTCGACATGATGTTATAACGCATATGTTTTTGTGTAATGTAATTGCGTTCCAATGATAATTACATGATGAAAAAGTATTGTTGCTTCATTGCAGACACAGAGTCAATTGTATTTATTCTAAATAATGTGCTATTGCAAATTTCACCATAAAATCACTGGAGCTCAATGAAGCTCAACATGCTGCATAGTACGAAACGATTTCTACACTGATTACCACGTCTGAACTATAAATCCAGTGCTAAATTTCATGGCTTACTAGAACTATACAATCACTGGATTGGACTAGTGGACTAGACTGGTAGTCTGGACTACTGGACTCAGGTTTTTTTCCCTTTTTCACCAACTATTGGTCAACTGGCTATTGTTTGTCATATAGAATATGCTAACTATGTAGTTAGGCCACTCCCACACACAAAAGAAAGCAGTGTAACTATGTCAGAATATGTCAACTTTGACCGGGAAGCAATAAAACCCGGAATACGGAATAACGGAACAGCGGAATAACGGAATAAGCGAAAATTACATTCTTAATATTTTACTACTATATATACAGTCTATAGCATTTATACAATACTCACCTCGTAGCAATTCCACAGAGAATCACTAAGGCGATCCTCAGGGCGATCTTTAAATAGAACTAGCACAAAACTAACCACTCTAGAATAATCTAACTAAGCTAAAATACTTTCTAATACACTTTACTACAAAATCGCTACAACACTATAAGTTCTTTCTGCTACAGCTACTTATACCAGCCATCACACACGAGTATAACTGCCCGAATTTATTAGAATCAAGCTGCACAAAGTGATGTCAGCTAAATACAGCACTTAACCTTTTGAATTTACATTAAGCTTGTTTGGCGATGGATAAATAACAGGTTAGCCAAAGTAGATTATTTCAGAGATTTCTTAGGATGGAATGTTGTCACTAATAAATTCGGGCAGTTACTCGTGTGTGATGGCTGGTATAAGTAGCTGTAGCAGAAAGAACTTATAGTGTTGTAGCGATTTTGTAGTAAAGTGTATTAGAAAGTATTTTAGCTTAGTTAGATTATTCTAGAGTGGTTAGTGTTGTGCTAGTTCTATTTAAAGATCGCCCTGAGGATCGCCTTAGTGATTCTCTGTGGAATTGTTACGAGGTGAGTATTGTATAAATGCTATAAACTGTATATATAGTAGTAAAATATTAAGAATGTAATTTTCGCTTATTCCGTTATTCCGCTGTTCCGTTATTCCGTATTCCGGGTTTTATTGCTTCCCGCTTTGACCAGCTGCAGCTATACAGGGTGTATGTATTGCCTATCAATGGATGGAATAGCAAGACAGTCACTTAATTTTGCTGACTCGAAAGACCATTACATAGCTAAACATGTTCTGTACGAATTATACTCCATGAAGAACGGTAGTCATACATGACTTTCTGGAAATCATGCCATGAAAGAGATGTTTGACTGTGCAGTAAAACAGATGAATAATTGATACCTACTCATTGTGTTAATTGTGCTAAAATGCGCAGGTAGTTTAAAGTAGCCCGTATATTCTACCTAAATGTAGCAATAACTACAACCAATTGCCCAAATATTTGCTTAAGACAGAAGAAAGGAAAAAAAATTGAGTCCAGTAGTCCAGTGATTGTACACAACCCCTATGGTAAAATGTCCAGTACACAAACATCATGCAATTATTGCGAGCATCATTCATGTTCTAATCCTCTGAGCTGAGTTCTGAGAAAATAGCCTAAATGAAAGAGGATTCTTTTTGTAAAGAAAATAATTAACAATGCAGCCAACCAGATGAGATGATTAATGGGGGCCTATCAAGTTGTGTATTTTATGGCTTCCCAATAGAAAATGTATGGCAAAAACTTTTTGATTGGACATATTTTTAAAAAATCATTAATTTAAAAATGGAGTAGCGATAAAGTAGATGAATGATGGTATTACAGCATAGCTCGGTGGGAAAATCCCCCACATTGGCATTGTAGTTTTAAATTAATGATTTTGACCGTCTCAGCAAAAGCCTGACTTGTTCACACAACTTCCGATCTTTTTTTCTCAGCTTTATCTGCAGTGTCCAAGAAATGAATCACCAAAGTTTCAGTCTATTGTCGTAAATTGTTTGGGAATTGCAGCGCTAGACAGTAGGAAAAGCAAGGGAATCGATTTGTACAGCAACTATACTGAGAATAAACTACAGGCGCTTACATTCATAGTAGTGCTGTACACCTACAAAATTTTTGTCATTGGTTAATTGCCTACCAATATTGGCAATAACTGGTTAACTGATTGTGTGTGCAGTAAAGTGATATTGGCAGACATAATATGTACTCTACAAGCCTGCTGGAAGGTTTAGGGTGGTACTAAAGTGACCATCAACATCCTGTCTTGCAATAACAGTTATTACAATCACATATTTTCACATGTTTTGAGGTTATGTTGGTTTAAGGTGCACAGCACTAATTCATTCTGTTTGCTACAAGGTTGGAATCTGGCTTAAAATGTTCACCATGGATTAGCAAATCAAGCAAGGTATAGTTTTAGCCTTGTAGTCACTTGTGCATATAAGTATGAATTGAAGAAATGACAAAGATCTTATTTACGTTTACCACATCATACACAACACAAGTGACACACATACTATTGAGGCTACAGAATTGAAACAAAGATTTTCGAACTCTTAATGACCAGGCAAATAAGATGGTGTATAGTTTTACTGATTTAGATCATCCTCCTCTGAGCAATGGCCCAATAAAAACTTGCATATTTTTCTTTGTAACATACATAATATTGCAAAATTTTTAAACTTGACTTTCTTCTCAAAACGCATAATTATATGGATTTTACACTAGTTTGTTTACTAATAAGATTATAGCTAGCACACAGCTACATAATTATGTGTGACTGTTCTATAAGGGTGATCGTTGTATTCAAGTCAGCCTTTCACAATAATACCAAGGGGTGTAGTCAGTATTCCTTATTTTCACCCTGTTACCTAAACACTGTTACACCAATAAAGGATGAGATGAACCCTATTGTGATTTACTGATTGGAATATTTGTTTGGAACTTCAAACAAACTTCTTTCTTTGTGTGATGGAATTTACCACCTGCTTGCAATAGAATTCATCGCCTTGGCAATAGAATTTGCACACTCGCAATACAATTAGCTGATATTGTATTAGAATTAGTCACCATTTGGGAAATTGATCGGTAAGCAGAACACTACACAAAGCAGCTGCAAGGATATAGTATTGATCACAGATAATATAATTATATGTTGCACATGGATTGGAAACGCACATATAAAATGTATTACAAATAGTATACAGTCCTTGTAATACAATGTCACAATGTCTTACGGAATTGGTAGTGGAGAGTAGTGTAGAATAAGGCGATTTTCTCACAGTTGCAGAAAGTTTTTGAAACAATAGGGCCTTTTCGTCTAGTAGTATCTTGTTATCATCCCTAAAGTTATTTCGTTGTTGGGAGGTGTTTTCTATCGTGTCCTTAATTAGAGGAGTTTGTTAAGAGAGGTTCCACTGTACATAAATTGTACTACTAAACTGAAGCCTGCTATTGGTGAAGTAGCTACTGTACTAGTGTAGTGACCAACTTTGCAGAAAATACTGCTACAGTGTAATTACTGGATCTTGTCATACGTCAGGTACTGCATTTCCTTGTCACATTCAAACAAGCGCCCGTCTCGACCATAAGCCGGGAGCACATTTGGGAAATAAACACCTGGTTTCAAATTAGGGCTGGGACAAACAGTTCAAACATTCGATTATTTGTTCGATTCCTTGCTATTTGTATATACAGTACTATCATACTGTATGATACCTGAACCACTATTTGAACATTCAACTTATGTTGGTAACCTGTTTAACTTACCTAAAGCACTCCCCAGCAATAGAGCGGTAATAGTGTCAATTTGCTACCAACATCAGAGTCAATTCGTTTATCACATGCATTTTTTTTTACCACTCAAAAGAATAGTGCTGCATTGCTCTTTAGGGAAGCCCCTGCAGATATACAGTAAGAACATTCTGTATAAAGGTTCTCTATACAGGTGTATGTTTACTTACTATTACAAAAATGGTGCAGGCCAGATCAAAAATGCTGGGAAGGAAATAAAAGCCTGGGCTAAAAAACATTACCATTCCCCTCAAAAATTACCACTGCAGACAGGTGCTATGGCAACATCCAGCCGTAATCTCAAAGTAACACTGTTATTGTGAGCCAGTATGTTGATTACATGCCAAAGGGTACCACCCATAAACCCACAAACCAATATCAGACGAACTTCCAAACCAATATCAGACGAACTTCCAAACCAATATCAGACGAAGGAAGTTCGTCTGCTATTGGTTTGATGAGACAGCACAATGTATCTTCGTCTGATACATTGTGCTGTCTTATACCCATAATTGTTTTGATCGATCATATTTCAGCTAGGGAAGGAGATATCGAGCTCTAAGCAACAGGCATGGATACAAGACAGCACAATAAATGATTTGTAATGCATGGTGGAAATTTTTTCAAAATAACACTTGTTTGCAATGGTTTTTGTTACGTTATACCCATACCTGTTGGCTACTGGTCAATATCTTCTTCACGAGTGAAATATGATCGATCAAAACAAATTCTCCATAGGCGCCTGTACATTAATATCCCAAATAGCACGGCCATCTTGTGCTCGTGACGTCATTGTGGATAAAGTCCATTGTTGGCTATGCATCGATCATGAAGTAAAATTACACAATCAAGCATTGTTCTAGGTGTTAAGGCTTGTTTAGCAGCTAGGATAGCAGTCCATTGTACTGAGAAGGTTTGTAAGGGTGCTGGGACACTCTGGTATGGATATAAAATCTGTCTTTTAGAATACTAAGAGATGTCAATGTTGAATTAGTTCAACACTTCTTCAGATGCATGGTGATGCGTGACAAACCTCCTCTGAACCAATATGAGACAGCCTGGTAATTATCTCTTACTGCATGTTCATAGTGCTAGTCTGCACTATAACTGAAGGTTGATTGGTAACAACACTGAGTTATACACATTTTGAATGGCAAATGAACAGGGCTATATATACAAAGTATTCACAGCCAGAGGTGTCAATATCCATAGAAATCAAAGGACTTACAGCAGTGTACAGTTCATATTCGAAGGACATTTTTATCTTACAAGTCTGATAGCATTATACATTAACACTAATTATCAGCTACAGTAAACGGGGAAACTTTCGTTGGGCAAATTTTTTTGCATTTAAAACAAACCGCAAAAAGTGTCTCGACTAAATCAAAGTAACCACCATCCGATTACCTAAATTTGTAAGTGGCACTTGTCCCCTTTTGTCACTGACCCCTTAGTTTCTCAGCAAACCAACATTTTTGCCACTCTATTTTGCTGGGGAAACCTCTGCACTAGTCTTGCGCTGCCTTCCCAATCAGTACTGAAAAGTAATTAACATGCATGTACAGGTATCATTGTACATCTATCTACCTGTTTTACTATAAATTATGGCAAATCAATTAATACAAAGCTATAGTTCAACTACTGTCATACTTTTTGCAAATATTCTAATAAATTGGACCTTAATATAAGAGGAAGAAGAGTGGGTGTGCTTGATAATGCAGGGGATTCCCTAAAGAGCAGTAGAGTGGCACAGCACCACTCTACTTTACTCAAAATTCCTTTGATGTAGTAATAGGAATGTATTATAATTAACAAATTGACTTTGATGTTGTTAGCAAATTGATAGTTTCACCACTCTACTTTATTTTGCTGGGGAAAGCTCTGTAATGGTGTCTCTAACATTACATGAGCTAGATAATGTCTGGATTATTAAGGTTACGGTATAGTCACGGGCAATCATTCAAAATTTCGAATGCCTATCGATACTTTTTGAGAAGCCCATAAAACCAGTCTAGCAGCATGAAAAGTTTTAAGTGCAGGTGAAGCCCTTCATATTTAACGTTTTTATTAGCTACAGTGTAGTTTGAGGCAGGTGGACCACAGGACCTAGATATTTTAGTTGTTTAGTCACTTGTGTTGAAATTGTAAGGATTCAACAATCTGTTAGTCTGGTTTTTTGCTCTATTGTAGACCACACACCCAAGAACAGTCGTTGTTCTGTAGTAAAAACAAACAAGCACAATTAGGTGTATTGCTAACATAACACAGTTGTTGAAATTATATATCCCTGCTTGGTTTAAAGCAGGTTTTGTAATTTGCTCTGCCCACGCATTTAAAACTATTCCGTAACCTTAAAAGCTGCATCCAGCCCTGTCCGTGAGTAATATATCCCATTCGTGAATTACATTAGATTTTATTATATCAGTGATTCGTAACACTAATTCCATTGCTGGACTCCCTGTTTTCAAGTGTTCATGTTAGCATATTGCATCATGCACTCAATAACAAAATAGGCAGCTGGGTTACCAGCTCATATTGCATCATTTCTAATGTGCTTGTCTTGCTTACAATATTTGTGGTGTTGCCAAGTGTGATGTTACAGATTGTTTTGACTACATGAGCAAAAGACATGTGACTGCATGTGGTTGACTATTTAGTTGTTTGGACTCAACAGTAATGAAATGGGTTGGCCTGCACTCTTGTTGACACTTAATTTAGTAGTGATGGAAGCAATTGGCATTCTGTAAGTGGATGGGGTTAAATAATTACTTTTGAATTGTTGTTAACAGTGCCATCATAGAGTTCTTAAATGACTGCATAGGTGCTTCATTGTTTACAAAATTCTCAAAGTATACATATTCCAAGTATTTTTTTCCAAGGAATTCAGTACATAAAACAGTAAGCAAAAGGGGTGGCTGTACATCCTCTAGATTTATTAAACCACCAAATATTTATCCTTTGCTATATGCAGTGTGCATTATTTCTATTTAATGCCCATTGGCATTTTTCAAATCACCAATTCTTAATTTGACAATGTACTACAATATGTGGTATCAACTACAATTGAAGGTGTCAGTGGCAAAAGGGGACAAGTGCTATGAACCAGAAAGGAAGTAGTTCACAGAGTCTGAGGAGAGTTTCCACACCTGTATTTCAGACCACCAAAAAGAAACCACCTCAGAGCAAAGTTTACTTGTGTGGAGATTTCACTTACACACACACACACTATTCAGAAAACAATTTCAGTAAACCAAGCGCACGACTACAGCCCAAAGGTCGGCTGTGGGCATGCACCTACTTTAAAATTCAAAATGGCACATGTCACCTTTTCCCCTGATTTTTTGCATGAATTTTTATACGGATAATTATTATCCACGTATTATTCAAAACACAAAATATCTACCTGTTGTCAAATTAACTGCTAATGTGCATACGTTTAAATCGATATGTGCACAGGTTAGCCATCATAGTGTAAACCTTTAGTGGTTTAATTGAAAGGAATCTCAGTGACAGCTACATAGTTGTAAAGCAAAGCCAACCATTGGTAACAAGCATGAAATCCAGATTCATAAAAAAATCATCATGCTAGACAACCTGTTACTTAGCTAAAAATCATTGTGTGAAATGGGTAGTCTACCTATCACAGTTCAAGCTTTTTGTGGTTGCAAGTAAATCAGAGTAACAGATATGGAGTGATAACACAAAAACCAAACATGTTTTAAAATGGACAATCCAAGTAGCAGTCAAGATACTCTAATAGAGCAGTTCATCCTAATACAACATTCATGGAGAAACCCATTAATTATTCAAGTTGATGTTCTGCCACTTCTAATACAGTCAACACTATCCTTTGCGATAAGTAATAGAGATTCAATATTTTAAAGAGATACACAATTTCTGGTAACATAGAAGGCCAGCACCATCGTTTTTCAGTTGTTACAATACCTGTACAGTCCACTAGGGAAGCTGCTCCCAGCATACACACAAACCATTAGCTTTCGTATTTCAAATTGATAGTAAGTGCCACAGAGTAAAGCTTACTTGTAACAGAGTCTACAAAGTGCTCACACTGGCTGCTTTTCATGCCACACAACTACAGGTGCACGGATAGACAGGAAAATACAAACCTTCTCGATCACTACTACCATACTGTATGATATTTAAAAGTCAATCATATAAAAGGTGGCATACGGTACTCTATTTTTCCCTATAGTGTGGTTGTTATACAGTGTGCAGTCTTGGCCAGATGATCAACTATGTATGTACCATTTAGCATGACACTGCTGGTATACCACACTATGTGTCACACCCCTGCACCAGCTGTCTTTTGCTTCATGACATACCATGTGTGTCTTAACACACCCCAACACATACACACACTACCACATAAGGTACATGCTTACTTTCTGATGGCTTCAATGCATACTCGGCATGAACGTCGACCACAACAAGACAGCTGAGAAGGTTGCCTCAATAACAGTCTAATAAAAATTGCATGTAAATTAGCATTGCAAAGTGACAATGTGCTCCACAAAGCAAACACACCAGTAATTTATTACAACATGTAAGAACAGTGATGGTAAATGTTTAACTTGATAGCCATTAACAAAATAAACAATTAAATTATTATAGTCACACTTCCACTTAATACAGCCTATATATACTAACTATAGTTTTTGCTGTACTTCTTATGTACTTTTTTGTGCACCATACCCCTTTTGAGGTCTGCATGACAATAATAATAATCTTACTTACAACCTCTCTATAATTTGTCAGAGTGTTTCTGGACAGGGAAAAACAATTCTCAAAGCTCAAATCATGCAGTGGTTTCATGCTATTGTTGCACTGGAAACGAAGTGTGCATGTGTAAAACTGCCCTGTAAATACCAGTCTTTTGAAAATGAACCTATGGATAGTAGTGTTGAAACGATTATTTGGTTATTTGACTATTCGGTAGGCATGACACTATTCAATTCGTTAACACACTATTCGAATAGTCGTTAGCACTTTGTACACTGTATTCAGATGGAAAAGCCAGCCTTGAAACTTAAGATTGTGAATGAAGTGATGTATCCATGATATAAAAATTCTACTTTAGAAAAGATAGAAATAGCTGTTAGGCTTTACCTTGCTCCCTAACAAAAGATTTCAGTACTTGTTCAATAGAAGTATAAGCATTAAAGAATAATCGAATATTCGGTCGTTTTGTTCACAACTATTCAAATAGTAAAAATTGCTATTCGTTTCAGCACTAATGGATAGCCTTGAGTGATCAACAGATTATAAGAACCTGGCCAACTGCCACACTATCTCCCTGATCATGAACAGAACAAAATGTTGATATGAACACAACTGAAGATCTACTCTGGAAGCCTTATTCAATGAGTCCTGCTATGAAATTTGCAAGGTCAGCAGGTCCTCAAATGCCTCTCCTGCTTAAATGTACCCATCACCACTACCAGAGAATTTGGTCTCCAGCAAAAAAAAGGTGGGGTGATTCAGGTCCACCTCCATTGTGCCAAAGACTCCACAGATTACTTGGAAAATGCATTGGAAGAGCATTCAGTCTAAGCAGATGGCCCTGTTCAGAGCTCACCACAGCTGTATTCCCAATACCAGCTAATCAGCTGGCTCAAAACACTGTGTGTGTACTCCCCTACTTACTTGAGAGAGAGAGAGGCATCTGAATAGAGAAGAAAGGTCTTGTAGTCCTGGTTTCCACAAGCTAGAAAAGTTAGTGTAGTTGGAGGGCTCCACCTATATTGGGCTTAATGAAGATAAGAACAGTGAGAACACTAGTCCCTGTGTTGGTTGGTATCATCACCGATTTCTTAGAATCAATATGATAAATTGCAAGCAACTCCAGATGCTGTCAGTGACTGACTACATGCTGCTGATATAAAAGCCACTTTCTCTATAACAACAGACTGATGGACTGGTACAGCAAAGTAAGCATCTTTCAAGTTCACCTAGAATAGCCAATCTCCCTACCTCAACACACTCTCCACTTTTAAAGTGAGGTGCGTCCACCCACCAATTCAGGAATTTCAGATTTGTCACTAGCCTCAATCTCTCATTCTTCTTGGAAACTAGGAGCAGAGCTGAGAAGTCCGCATGTGCATGTGCGTCTTCCTGAATCTGAGCAAATAGGAAACATGCATGGCTGGTCTCAGTTGCTGGATCAAAGGGATCTGAAAGCCTTTATTGCCTTTTATTTACAGGTTTTAATAAGTTGGCCAGCCTGCCAGCATTGAAGGCATCTTTATTAGTGGTGACACAACCAATCCCACTCAGAGGAGGTTGGACACGATTTAAGCGCCCCTAAAACAAATTATGCGAAACTCGTTTTATTGAAGAGGTTTATACATCCATCTCAGTTTAATTCGGTAAAGTATCATTGTTCTGATTATAGAATACGTACGTGACAATTCTGGAGAAGTTCTACACACCAAACTGCAACTTATTAATTTCACTCCAATCACCAAGTGCTTTTACAAAACAAAGTACAGTGGCGGACAAACAAAGTTCCCGTTGCGTTTCCGTAGAAAAGCTGCGTTTCCACCTTGAAGCTTACCATCCAAACATCTAATCAACCCAAGTCAACCCCATCATTTTTAAAATTTGTATTGTGACTATTGGGGGTCACGTGAAATACCAAATAAAACAATGCAATTAAGGGTAATATATTTATGCGGTGCTTAGAGTGCATCCAACCTCCTCTGAATCTCACTATTAACTACATTACACTTGACGCAAACATACATAATAGAGCTACAGAATTGAGATTAGCAACACACACACGCTCTGAATTTCTCCCCTCATGCGGCAACCTCTAGTATAAACAGTGCTTTCTATGAGCATTAAATACTTCACAAAAATCTTTAAATGTTGTACAAGTACAAATTTTCAAAGTACGTAATTTTCATGGATCAACACATTTCAGAATTACTGTGATTATATTTTTGAGGATCACTCGTGTTTCACTGAGGTTATCTATTAGAAAGCATAGAGATAACACTAATAACAGTAAATTTTGAGGATGAAAATATTGCTACGTAAAAGCCAAGCAACCGCAAAAATTGCGATTACATCACTACAAAAATTGTACGTATACAGTATCTGGTAAGGTTGTTTGCTACACTTTAAACATCATCAAACATCTTAATCATGGGAATTAATCATGTTTCATGGACTGTTTGCCCTCTATTAGTGACCAGTAGGTTGAAAAATAAATAAGAATGTAAATCACTTCAGCTGCAACTGACAGTTCTATTAGAGTACTATTATGATTAAAGTACCTGCCTGGTAAAGGCAGAGCCATATACCAGAAGGCTTTACAGCACAACTATCTTAACCTTTATAGGTGCAGGAGCTGAACTCCTACTGAAATGAAGTGAGGGAACTCCATTTCCCACCCATTTGCTACTATACATATTACCAAGAGTACATAATATATAAATATATATATTATGTACTCTTGATATTACTGCTTGCAAAATATTTAGCCATATTAGCACTCTTTTAAGAGATCATGTAATTTACATTCATTTTTGAGTTCGCCAAAACATTGACACGAAACTGATGACACCATGCAATTTTTTTGTCTCATTTGTCTCTCTGTTGTCCCTCTGTCGAATTTGTAAAGACAAACAATGTCACAATGTCCCCAAAGTACCAGTTTTACAGGATGTTTATCATTTGATTTGTTCAATGTTATTTGGCAGTCTCATCTCAATTATGTGAAATACTATACTACTCCATTACTCATCAGCTGCCATACAGGATCTTTCAATAACACAGCGCAAATTTCATAGTCTGGCAGTGTCTGTCCCCTACGCATGGAGAGGAAAAGTTTGGTCATTGTAGGGGCCTACTTTATCCCACGGACTGGACTCGCGGACTGAGCTGGAAACAGCTTTTAAACAATAATTCAGGCATTATCCATTTCTTGCAACACTGGAGACACCACTATCGAGCTACAACTGCTGATACTGCTCTTACTTACAAGTCCACGTGCACTAATTAATTAGAATACACTTACGATACACGTGTACTAGCAGTGATAAAGTGTAATAGAGGCTATTGTTGTAGCATAGATGTTTACTTTTGTTGCTTTAGCACTAGTGTTAGGGCTGTAGAGATGAGCCAGTACTTATTCTTAGTAGGTATCTAGGTGGGACTGCTAGGCGAGAAGCAAATAAACTGGCTCATCACTACAGCCTCTAATGCTAGTGTTAAGTACTGAAGCAACAAAGGAAAACATCTACACTGCCTCTATCACGTTTTATCACTGTGAGTACACGTGTATTGTAAGTGTATTCTAATAAATTAGTGCATGCGCTAGTGTCATATGACTTGTAAGGAAGAGCAGTACCAGCAGTTGTAGCTCGATGGTGGTGTCTCCAGTGTTGCAAGAGATGGATAATGCCTGGATTATTGTTTAAAAGCTGTTTCCAGCTCAGTCCACGAGTCCAGTCTGTGGAATAAAGTAGGCCATTGTAGGGCTATAGAGTTCAATGGAATATAATTTAAAATACCATTACAACATAGATAATGTATGTGCTCCTAATGGATTGGAAACACCCATTAAATTATTTAGTGGCTGTTTGGCTTTCTCTGGCTTGTTGGAGGTGTGGACATTCCTTTTACATTGTGTTGTGTACTGAACAAGAACACAGCTTGTCTGTGGGCACTGGGAGAAATATTGTTTGGGACAGGTGACAATGGTAGGTATGCACCAGCTAACAATTCAGCAGCAGTACTATTAGCCAACTTCTCATCACTGCATTCACACAACCAAAGAAATGTGTGATATATTGAAAAAAAATTTACTGCTCAGCTTGAGCTAAACAATAGCACAAAGTAGTGCCTGTTTTCTGAAGTTTTATCGAAGCAGTGGAAATATACAGCGAAGCAGTGAATATCTAGCTAGCCTACTACACTCTACCTGCTACAAGTGGTGTAAACAGCTGCAAAGAAACAATGCTACACTTTCTCTTTCTTCAGGAAATTTGCACTACCATTTTGAAACACCACATTTCACCTTTTAACCTGAATTTTCTTCTATTGTTTACTGCTCTCCAGCATCCCTACCCAGAGCCTCCAATTAGTGTAGGTGGTAACTAACCCAGCTGTAAACAACAAACACTAATTTGCTGGTTACAAGAACAGCAAAATCTTCTACCTGTCGAGGCCATAAAGTTTACACACAGCAAAACAATCCATGTGACATACATTATCTATATTACAATAATGGTGACGATTATGGTACTTTAAATAACTACAACGGTACTGTATAGTAGGGACTACAAAAGTGTGGGCATGGCCCATGAAAAACTTCACTCAAAAACCAGCTTAAATTTCCCTGATGACGATGAGGCAGTATTGGTTAGGTAAAACTAAGCCCAAACAAGCCTTCAGATTGACCCGAAATGTTTTTAACACGTTGCTACACAATTTATTAAACGGAATTTTCTACTGACTGATGCCTTCAGACAAGCGTAACTCAATAACGGCTAAGGCTACGAGCTTGATTTTTTTTCACTGTTCAATGTTGCTTCAGCTAGACATGTGCTTTTTCACATACCGCAGTACGTGCTATGCATTCTTCATGGCTTACTGGTGTCCTCCTTTGCGTCCCATTCATCTCTGTTGACAGCAAAAGGTGTCGATTTGGCGGTAGCACATGACGATCGTAACAAAAATCATCCGTATTTTTCATAGTGGCAACTTTGATTGCAGTGGTGCTATTCAAACAGTTCTTGATTCATAATACTGTGTAACGTGTTGAACATAGCTGACAACAAAGCACAGTGGATACTTCACTTTTCAGTAAACAAGGAATTTTCAACTAGAGTAGGGATCATAGCACATCAATAAAAAGTACTAAGACAAGCTGGATATTAAATCACAATAAAACAACAAGTGTTATATCACTACTGTGCATTTCCATTATGGTATCTTGAGCACAGTAGGGATATAACACTTCTTATTGTTTTACTGTGAATTAATATCATGCACTACTCCAGTTTGTTTCAGTACTTTTTATCAATGTGGTATGGTCCCTACTCTAGTTGAAAATTCCAATTTTTTTGTGTACTTGTGGATTAATACAAAGGTGCCTAGAACATTATTATACATGTGGTTTGATTGTGGAGTTCTCTGCATACTGTATGCAGAGGGGTGAGCACCAGACATGTTATTTTCCCAGTGGAGCTCGACTTCTACAAGGGGTAGTCACTACCAATAGTCCTGTAAAACCATTTGCCATCGGGATTACGATTTGCTATCGACAAATAATACAACTAAAAAGGGTGCATTAATGCACTTTGATTATGTAGCATAGAAACCTTGTAAATCCTTGTTTTGCTACAAGTTGGCTTTGTGGGGTGCTTGATTTCCCATTTCAAGGACATCTTGATCATGAAGTTGATCACTTGATTCAGTTTTGTCCCTGACACAAATGGTCCTTCTGTTGGTAGTGACTATCCCTTACATCTACTACAACAAATGGGAAAACAAAGGTACAGTATCTAATAAGGTGCCAGTCAAGTGGATAACGGATGCCCTTGTTATTAGAAACCTTATAACCTATAATCAAGAGTAAATACTGTACGATACAAATTTAGGCGATTTTACTCTAGATAGAATTTGGCAGATAATATTTTGGCGAATGCTGGTGTCATACTGCATTCTCTCTATGTAGTTGGCTAAAAATTGGACAAGAATATTTTGGCAAATTGAGGCCATTTCACCAAATTCTCTCCTGCCAAAATTTTGTACTATACGGAAATAGAAGAAAGTGTCTAAATTCAAGCATGAGCCATCAAAAATAACAGCCACAAGTCCTTCTGGATATTATAGTAAATTCATGCTTATAATATAAGTGCTGATTGAGTGAGTTAACACTTTAAGAGATGGTGACTTTGAGTAGCCCCTTGAAAGTTAGTATGCAAGCCAAAGCATATTAACACCCTTCCTGTAAATTCAAGGGAAGCCTGTGGATTTATATATGGTTCTCATTTAACAGATGTCATACAGAAGTTATGCAGGGGACGTGGCAACATCATGTTTACGTGTCATTAACTCGCATACGCGTATGCAGATGCCGTTTTGAGTAGAAACTAGTGAAATACAGTGGTGTTCGAGTATTCTGTAAGTAGACTACTTCCCCAGGCTTTTGATGAAGAAAAAGAGGTATAGAGGTATATATGAGGATAAAATGAAAATTGTGGGATGTGCCAAAGATTTGTACTGCTGCTTAGAGAGTAAGAGTGACATTGCTGGTACTGGTCAGGACAGTGAATCCTCATGTTGAATGGACTAATCGGTCTGTTTCACTATGCTGTAATGTACATCCCTGTAATATACAGGGTTGGAGTTTCACCTCAGCAGTTGCACTAGCAGCAACTATAGTTTGTCACTTATGTCAGCTTGCCTCCTTTGATATCTTATTTAGTAATGGTTTACTGCAGCAATGTCTCTTCAAAGGCACCATTTTCTGTGCATTCCACATTCTTAACTATGCTAGGACCATACTACAAAGGATCTTTACTGTTTCTGTCTGACATGAGAATTTCATGTTACAGTGTATTAGAAGCTGTCCACTGACATTGGTTATATACCTCTACTCCTCAATTCTTCGTCCACTGGGTTATTGTAAAACAAAAGCATCTTTGGTACATCTCACAGTTTTCCTTTTATCCTCATGTCTTCTTTTCTTTGTCTATATATAAGCTAAGGGAAGTACTTAGAATACTCAAATACTACTGTACTTCTCTGGAACATTTCTACTAAAATGGCATCCTCACATGTATGCGAGTTAATGATACATTAATGTGATGCTGCCCTGTGCCACCCCCCTGAATAACCTCTATACATAACACTGAAGATGAGATGGTCTTAGCAAGAACATAGGTCTATGCCTCACTTGTTATAATCTGTAGAGAAATCAATTTTAATTACAATAGTGGGCGACCTCCTGACAGCTGCTTGACCGCCGTCCACCTGGATAATTGGTAGTCTCGCTGGTAGTCTCGCTGGTAGTCTCGCGTAGCCAGACCCACTCTTCGCACGGTGCTTATCAATTGATAATTATAAGCACCTAGCTGTGAGAGGGTCTGGTATAGTTCGAATAGTAAAGTTGTTCTGACACCCTGAGCTTTTTCAGGGTGATAATGAAACACCTGGTTAACTTTCATCATGCCATGTCATATTGTGGGGAGTGTATAAACAGTGGAATGGACTACTGGAATGGTGGAATAGTGGAATGGTGGAGTGAAATTTTTAAAAGTTCATCACATCCAAATAAGGGCTCAAATTCCTGAAAGCCAGACCAATTACATATTTTCAGCATTCTTGTGGCTCATGTACTGTACTGAATGAAGTCATTTCTGAACACAGTGCAACATAATTTTGCAAACAAAATTAATGATTGACACACAGAGTTATTAACAAGTTAGCCTGGTTAGATAGGTGACCTTATTACAGTATATGCACACTTTACATTGTGTATATGTATACATAAGTTCAGACTATGATGTCACTGGTTGGCAAACACCCAAATACTAGCCAGAGGGAAAAGAATTTTCACACAAATTGTCGGCCAATAGGTTAAAGAAATAAGGAAGAACTAAGAACCAAGTTGTTTCGAGACAAAGCTTACGTGCTCAAAGACTTGCCAACCATGTGGCTCGGTGCTTCTCTGCACTAAGTAGACAGTGTGCACTTATGTATACATGTATGCACATTTAACTGCAGGTTAACTATGGTAGTAGGACGAGTATGCCTGGCTCGCAAGCCAGGAAGGTACGAAAGAACCAACCTCTTGCAATCATTCTTAAAATTTGGGCACGCACTTCAAAGCCTGGACTAGCAGCCAGCTCAGTTGCAATAAACAAATTCAATAGTTGCTTTCCCCTCCCACCCACCTTGTTTCCATTAGCCTTCTGGTTAATGTGATATATGTAGTTATGGTTGCTCTTACAGTGGTGTGTGATATGGGGGATCACCTTCAGTAACTCTAGGATCATTTTATTAATGTAGTTGGCTGTACTTACAATTCAATAGGGTTGCACTGTGTTCAGAACTGACTCATTCACTACAGTACATGAACCACAAGAATGGTAAAAGTGTGTAATCGGGCTGGCTATTAGGAATTTGAGCTCTTATTTGGGGATATTGAGCTTTAAAAATTTCATTCCACCATTCCACTGTTTATACACTCCCCATATTGTGGTCTAGTGGCTTACTGTCAACAGAGAAAGGAATTTGCTAACAACCCGCAATGTGGCGTGATGAAAGTTAACCAGGTGTTTCATTATCACCCTGAAAAAGCTCAGGGTGTCAGAACAACTTTACTTTTCGAACTATACCAGACCCTCTCGCAGCTAGGCGTTTATAATTATTAATCGATAAGCGCCGCGCGAAGAGTGGGTCTGGCTACGCAAGACTAGATAATAGACCTTATTCACTGAATTAATTTCATAGCGCTTATAACCCGTTGCGAAGGAGTTGTCCGCCAATATTCGCCATTTGCAATACCAAAACCATAGTAACATCACAATTCTCCGCCAAATTCGCCATTTGCAGTACCATAACTATGGTAACATGATAGCAACCGTTGTGCTCGCCCAGTTTTAGAACTCAAAATGGCGTCCGAAAGACCATCACCATGGCAAATAGAGTGCCTTGTATGGCTTCGCGTGACATCTGAGGGCGCTTACTGTTCTAAATGAATACGGTCTATTGGTACCGCATTCTGGTACGCTAGTTATTAATCCAATTTCTGTGGCTTATGGTTTAGAGTGACGCGCTATAAATCTACTCATCAAATGAACGACAAGTCAACAGAGTAGCTAGGTATTAATCTCGCGCAACTGGTAGCCAGCTACTTAGGTACCGCACAGCTAGCTACATACCCAACAGTTATTTCTATAACATTTACCTGCATATAAAACAACGATATTGTTCCACTTCCAATTCCCTGAGTGGTTCTGGATTCTTCCGCACGAATATCCTCTCGAAATTGGCATCGTAACCAGCACGAATAGTCGATCTTCCAGCGGCCATTTACAGTTCTAAAACAGTTACCACAATGTTCCCCAGTACACAGTAACTCGTGAAGCTACAAAAGAAAACAGTAATTAAACACAAAATTCTAACTAGCTTAACTACCAAACTAAGTACTTTAACTACAAAACAACCTTAATTAATAACTTAGTTTCAACAAGTCTATGCCATCTTCTGGGCATAAGCCATAACAGTACAAAGAAAACAGTTGTTTAATTTTTTACTCGATACACAATATCAAATAACTAGCTACAACACAAACAGTCGATCACGCGACCAAACGATATCGCACGAAATGCGCCTTGTGTACATTGGTGAATCCTTACAACTGTTAATAGATGGATCCTAACTTCCCACATGGCTAGCAAGCTAATTACAGTAAACGCGAAAATTTCGCGTTATGCGGTTTCAAAGCAAACCGCGAAAGTTTCCCCTCAATAATACAGTACTATGTTTGAGCTTTACCGCAAAACTTTCACCACGAATAGCCTTAACCGCGAAACTTTCCCCGTTTACAATAACGATAAACTGTCACATACGAGTACATTATTGGACGCGTACATGCATGCCATGAAGGTAGCTTCGGAGATGAGTGCGCCCATCAGTTATACTGCATACTCATGTTTGCGATATAGTGTAAAGGATCTATGGATATACCGAGCAATATACTTTTGCAAGGATAGCTACCCCAACTGCAAACTTTCGGTTCGACCGATTTCGTACCCCATCGTGAGCTAGAACCATCAAGGTATACTTACAGAAAGTAGCAACTTTTGCAGCGTATAGCCAATACAAGTCATTGTAAAACAAAACCTTTCGTACTGCATAAACAGTGGTGGCTACAAACACCGAAGAACCATTTCAGAACGTGCCTGCATGCGTGAATATAAATAGGTGCATAGCTCTGTGTATAAAACCAGAATGCAGCTCGCTAGAATGTCACAGGCTTGCTACAAAGCAACAACAAAGAGCAACAAACTTTCTATCCATACGAAGAGCTTGACTTTTAAAGGCTGGACCTGCACCAGACTAATCGTCAAGGCGACTCGTCCGCGATCAGCAACGAGCGTTGCTCAGCTGCCTTGCAAGCTATCGCACATCAATCGACGCTTTCAACTAAAAGGTGATCACGAGGTATATGCAAGTATCTACATATATGGAATTGCAGACATACCCATAAGCAATGTGGTTAGCTAAAAAAAAAAATTGTTTTTTGCTGATTTGCAAACAATTCGGCCCAAATAGTATTAAAAGACTAAAATAATCGAAACCATGCATGAAGCAAAAATTTTCACCCTCGAAATACTTGGGCTATATGCTATTATAAACATGGGTACGTGGTATAATAGCACACTTGTTTTAGTGTGCAGCAGCTAGCGCGCTTCGGCACTTACGAGCTCCTGATGCCAGTTAAATCATAAAAGTGGGAATTAATGCAAGAGTACAATATAGCCTGCAGACAACAAGGAAATCGATACAACGCAATCAAGACTTGTGAGCCCACACGAGACTAGGAAATTGATTACATGCATGGATACACGCAACATTCAAGCACCAAAACATACGTCAAGGTTACATTGTAGGATAAGCAGTATATTAGAGGATATGCCACATTATTTTCATGCCGTTTGAAGCTTCATTAATGACGGTTCACTCTCCACGCAAATGCAGTAAAAAGGGCTCATCATTCCAGCCATGCACCCATGGGTGCATGGCTGCATGGAGTGACGAATAATTGATCCCCGTTTAAATATCAGAACTATAGAAACTTTCCTCACTTTTTGCAGTGTTCTTTATCTCTATAGTTAGCCACACCCTCCTTTATGCGCACATGAGGTTTTGTGGTTATAAAAGTTTGCATAGCTCAACCCTTTAAGCTATCAACCTTTTCTGCTATAATCTTTTTTCCCCGTTATACTGCATGTTCCGTCTTAAAGCAAGTTCCTTATGGCTAGAGACTAGCTAGAACCGTCTCGTTTCTAGTATAATAGTCTTGTGCCGCTCGTGCCCACCCCAATTCTTGGAATTGGGGTGGGCGGGGCGAGTTTGCGGTGTAGCTATTTTAATGCAAGTGCAGGATATAACAGAGGTGACTAGACACTTGAGCTGTCATAGTGGGCCAGCATATATGCAAGAGAAAACTGGAGAATATGGAATAATAGCACATGACAGTTTTCCTTTTTTTTTTAACATGACAGTACATATTTATTTGTTCTTACTGGCCAGAAACCAGAACACTTTAAATATTACTTGTTTCTCATCCACAAAAATTTGGATATCCATGCGAGGGAGGTCATTTTTTATTATTCATTATTAAGGAAAATCCTCCAAATTAAGCTGTCTGCTACTATAAATGCCTTTTAAAGACTATTATTTACATTTTACTACTGTTTCTGAGGTGTAAGTGACATTTGCTGTGCTGTGAAATGCCAGCCTTCTTTGCATCAAAATACGTCAATTAGTGATAGCTAACAGTAATAATGAAATTAGAGGCGGTGGGTACAGGCGGGGATGAGAAACAATTAATGAAGTTTGCCTGGCCTTATCCAGGGAGGGGAATTAGCTTATGGGTTATGAGTCAGTCAATGCTGTAGTGGCACAGACAAGATACATCAATCTCATTGTAACTGCAACCTGAATTATTCATATTCTTGTTGTAGGTGTTCTTAACTTAATTTTAAGGCTAAACCAAGCTAGATTCCCCTTTTCGCCTAGCCTCGTGCCCAGCCGGGCTCGCGCTAATGCGCAAACACCGTCTGGTGACAATGCTCGAGTTTCTTGGGCCCGGAAGTGCGATCCAGCCAAAATATTGGCTGGCCAATCAGAATCGAGGAGTTGCATAATCGTTTTAAAACACTGAAATACCATTCGAAAATGGCTAGGAATACAGTATATCTCAAAACAGGACATTTACTTAATGCGATTTCTTCATTTATCATATTAGTAGAGGATAGTGTATCATTTCTGGTGAAACGTCGAGTCATGATTCACAAGGTGAGACTGAAAAAACAACTTGACAACAAACGTCTTGAATAGCCTAGGGGAGTAACTTCTAATAAACGGCTTTAAATAGTCTGCTTTTTCATCCACTTCCAATACATTCATGCGATTGTGCAACTCCTCGATTCTGATTGACCAGCCAATATTTTGGCTGGATCGCACTTCCGGGCCCAAGAAACTCGAGCATTGTCACCAGACGGTGTTTGCACATTAGCGCGAGCCCGGCTGGGCACGAGACTACTTTCGCCTGCACACTTTATTCAAAATATTCACAAAATTTTCATTCTCTTGTATGTTTATTTTATTAGTGTTTGTATTTTGCAGTAGGCAAGTTGTAACTAATGTAAATAGTTGGGACTTGTTGCCTGCTGACCCTCAAATTCCCTATTGCATGATATTGTACAGCAATACCATATAAAGTAGGAAACTTTAACAGCAAAAAACTTTGGCAAACAGCTGACAAAAAAATACTTTTGTGAATTGGTTTGGCAGAAATATACTTTGGCAAATTAAAGGACAATTTGCCAATGTTTTATACAACCAAAGTTTTCTACCATATTAAGTAAATAAAGAATGATATAAATGGTAAGAGCTGAAGCTAGTTAAGTCTGCATAAGTCAATGGATTATAGAATCACATTACACTGTATCAGTTGTAGTGTCACTCAGTGCAAGGGAGCCACAAGTAATTGGGATTGAGCTCAAGCAATAGTTACTTTCAACATTTCACCTACAGTAACAGTGAAAATGCAGTACAAAATAACGATGAATACAATATTTAGTTATTATAAATGTCCTCTAGATCGGAACATACACATATACGATGTCCGTTACATAGACATGCCCTCAAGTATCAGTATACCCTGTAACTATGTCACTCTGGTAGGAAAAATGGCTGTTTGGAGTTGAATTATCAATCAGCCAATCGATCAGAGGGCTTTTCAGCTTTATATAAATATCAAGTGTAATTGTCTTATACAAACTGGATTCAAACACAGGATTTTGACTACCTCATGGTGCTCTGTTTTTGTTGTCCTACCAGTATAAATCCACTGTACTCCTGGTTAAAGAAGAGAGGCTTAGTTTGTATACACTAGTTTGTTACTAATGGCATTAAATAGCACACTCAACTTTTTAATCCATATATTTTCTTACAGTGTAGCAACCTTACACACAACATCTGATCTAAGAAGGCTGCAGTTATTTAAAAGCCACTATAGTGATTGGAATAATCTAGTAAATAATGATTGCTGATGAGACTTAAGAGTTGCCATCTTTTTTACTGTTTGAGATATATAACCATGATGGATTAGTGGCTGCACACCACTGGTCATTATTAATCATTTGTTCAAACAAAGAAGACAAGAGCTGCTGTGCAGTGATGAACAGTGGAGCCATCTACAACAACTACAGTTGTTGTTGAATCATCAATTCTATTGGTGAAACACATGGTGAATGCATGGTTATTGGAAATCATCGATGATAATTTTACACAGCACTGAATTTTAACCTAAGCTCTTATGAAGGAAGTATGAATTAAAACAGCCTTAAAAACTACTCCATATCCTTTTTGTAGTTTTAACTTGAAATGTCATGAAATAACCCCACTCAGTCAGTACAAATGGTCATGATCACGTGAATGGCATTATAGATTGTGAAAACTAGCCAAACTAATCCTACCAGCTGAACGCTTACCGATAGTCTGATCACCAAAAACTGAAGGAGTTTGGGCACTTCGATATGACCACTCCAAGCAAGACTAACATATACCACCAGAAAGTACAATATAACACTTAAAGCACTGCCTAGCACTCAGTGGGAAGGGGTCTCAAGGCAAATACAGCACTCAGCTTTGCCTCATGCTGCATTAGCACTTGACACACCCCTCATGCTTTACAGTGTATTTCCATACACATACATGGCAGTGCTATAATATATAAGTCCCTGGAATATTTATATGTGACCATCTCAGTGAAAACCTGTCTAGTTCACACAAGCATACATAGTGAGAAATTCGAAGTTTAAAAATAATTCGTAAAATTACACATGCTACAAGAAAAAATACACAAGTTTTTATCAGGCCAGTACTCGATGAAGAAAGACTTAAAATTATACACCATCTTATTCGCCTACTCATGGGGAGTTAGAAAATCTTTCTGTAGCCTCAATGGTTTGCATGTCACATGCGTTTGTTTACAATGCGGTAGACGTAAACAAAGTCGTTGCCATTTCTTCAACAAAACCGCCTTCATACGCCTATGCGCAAGTGACTGCAGGGCTAAAACTATACCTTGGTTGATCTGCCAACCCATGGTGAACATTGTAAGCTAATTAATTCCAACATTGTAGACTAATCCAAATGGAAGTTATGGCTGCGAATGCAAGTACCTGTAGTTTATTTTTAGTATAGTCACTGTACAAATCGATTTCCTTGTTCTTCCTACTTTCTAGCACTGTAATTCCAAAGCTACTCACCACAGAAGGCTGAAACTTTGGTGAACCATTCCTTGGACACTGCAGATAATGTTGAGAAATTAAAAAAAAAATCGGAGGTTGTGCGAACTAGACAGGTTTTCGCTGAGATGGTCACATATAAAGGTGTTTGTGGCATATAGCTGCTACATGGAGAATATCAAGTTCAGCACCACCTCTCTAATACTTGCATACATATTAAAATGAATCATTGTTTAACAATAGCGTTTTAGCACAATTCAAGGATCTCACTAGTAGTGGCTATCATTCCACTGGTAAGAATTTACCTTCACAGACACTGTCAGTAAACACAGCAGATACATGCAATGGTGTAGGTGGATCCATCTCAACTTCAGATCCGTCAAATGACTATCATCAGATGACTCATCATCTTCAAAGTCCTCATCACAGGAGTACCTTGGTATATCTTCATCTTCATCTAGTACACCAAGCCCTCAATGAATCCCAGCATGCTTAAATCCATTAATCACTATTTGTGGGTTGTCCTGTAGGTGCTTGATCAGCTCCATAAACCAGTGTGCTCTCTACACATTTCATTCTTGCTGAAGAGATGTCCACAGGATCATCATCATCACCATTGATAAATTTCTCAGAAAGTTCACCAGAATACCATTTGCTAAACTTAGCCCGCAAAACTACGTCACAACCTTGTTTACGGAAATGTCCATTGTTTGTATGTCCCCAGTGCAGTTAGCCGGTATGATCACCAAATGAATATTGTTTTCCTCTAATTCCTGTGTGACTCGCTCAGTCATCTGGCCTTAAAATGATTGAAGATAGCTAATGCTGGTTGGCCATCCTCTAGTCCCAAATCTTGGCAGACACAGTCTACAAATGGGACAATCACTTTTCATAAATATTTCAGCATTGTTCCCTCATTGGACCAGTGTTTCAGGCTACGATTTATCAGCCAGTCACGTGGAAATCAAATGGAGGGTGACACCTATCCGATTTGCCTCCATAAATCAGTTGTGGAGGTAAAACTTCACCCATGAAGCTCCCACACATGACGACAGTAATTTGTCTTTTATCCTTAAATCCTGAAATGTCAATTCGTTTTTTCCCCCTTTTGTCAATGGTCCACAATGCACCAGGAACCAGGTTAATCCCCAGTTGAAGATCAGCTCAACAGGAATATCATTCAAGACAATGGTTTCTGAAATGAATGTTTTCTTGGCACTTTCTAAGTCATCTGGTGCCATGCCAGTTTTGGTTGAGCCTCTTCTCTTTGTAAAGTTCATTCTGTTCAAAAGAGACTTTGCCCATGATACAGATAAAGTTGCAGGCCCCCCATTCTTGGATAGTCTACTTGGTTCCATCACTTGGGCTAGACCCTTTGCTGCTGCTGCTATAGTAACATGCATATTGACAGGACACCCAATCTCTCTCAACTTCAAACTGTAGTCCTGAACTGCTGTGTGAAGGGTTTTGCCCAGGCCTTCCTTGCTTCTTCAATGGCAAAGTGGTCATTGTCAGGTAATCTTCTTCTCTTCGTCACTTCTGTTGACGCTCAGCAGAATAGGCTTTCTTCATACCTCTCATCGTGCTCTCATTGATAGATGTACCAAGTTTAGCTGAAATTTTCTGGCAGCTGCCGTCGGCCCGATATGACATGTCATTAATTTTCTCCATTTCTGCTTGTAGTGTCGCATCATAGACATTGTTACCCTTGAATTTTCACTTCCGTTTCTGGCTGGATTGTGGCAACACAAGTTCAACTTCACGGTTTGCTGCAACAGTTGCTTTGGACAGAATTGAGCGAGACAGTGCACCATTTGGAGTGGGTAACGATCCTTTCTTTCTAGAAAAGGAGTTCAGAATTGACATCCCTGACCACTACTCTGAAACACGAGGTACATCGCGTGATACCACGTAATTAAGTCATATGATTCTTATATATCATGTTACAAAAGTAGTTAATTGTAGCGATAGGTGTCTTTTACTATAATTAAATCCTCACTAATAAATCCTGCTGTATGGTACTGTCCCACTAATGCGTTAAGCCATATGGTATGCATGTATGGAGGACATGACTATGTGTACAAAGTGGACTTCGTGTTTAGCAATTTAAAAAAACTCACCATTTGCATACAGAGAATGCATGATTGTGAAAAGAACATTATCAGATGACTATAGTCGCTTTTTTTGCTACAGCTCCGGCATTTAAAGGGCTGCACAGCACTGCTAAATGTTTGAGCAGCTGGCTCTTGTAACATGAGTTATTAACAAGAAACAAGGGCTCAGGTGAAGGCAAACAGACTATAATAATTATTGCTATAAACCTGTAGAGTTCAGGTTTGGAAGGTGAATAATTGGATATTGACTCATTGTAAATTAGCAGACATAAGGGTATTCAACAAGCCTAAAGGAAGCCTTAGGATGGTATGAAAGGAGTAGTTGGAAGAGGCAGATGAGACATGGGCACAGACATTTTCACAGTTAATTTTCTTACCTAACATTGTTCTGTACACTATAGTCTCAACTTCCAGGTCCAGACATAGCTAACACATTGGCATATGCCCCCAATTTTAGTCTTGCAGGTTAGTAGGCCTTTATGGTCATTGCTAACCTGCACCTTATACTGAAAGCTTTGAACTACTGGGTCTGGCCTGTGCGACTAACCTAGGACATACCAGCTGAATCTCCACATAAGCATTAAATTTCTAGAGGATGTGTACAACAGTATGTGGTCTATAGTACTCTGCCTAACCCCCCACACATGCACTACATGAAATCAATGTCTGGAGAAAAGAGAACGCGTGTGTTCCTACCATGTCCATCTAGTGAGATCAACATCTTTGTTTACAATAACAATTATAATGATCACATATTGAGGTTATGTTATGATGTTAACACTTGTCCAAAGGAATTACTTATGGTTTACCAGGTAGTGGGCAAAACCAGCTACTTAGCCAATTATTAACCTGACCTGGATAATAACACACTATTGGTGAATAACACATCTCAGAAAATGTAATGACACATTGCACAAAAGAAACATGTAGCTAGACACACACACACACACACACACGCACAAACACACAGACAGACAATTTACATACACTGCATGCTTCAAGCAATCTAAACTAGGGCTGAAATGATCATGGTTTTTAGTATTTGAGTATTCTCTAGAGTTAAAGATCGAGTACTCACGAATACTAGCTACTTGTAGTCATACCCATTGGACATGTTTTATACTAACCTTAAACAGTTTACAGCTTTTCAAATAACAACAATGTTATTAAAGTACTGATGTTAGTGTTCCTACAAAAAAATTATGCCAATCTACCTTCATGTTGTAGATGGCAAAACATCATGTGAGCTGGGTCACATGATCTTAACAAAAACTCGAGTACCAATTCTACTATCAGAGTATCAAAATCCATCGAGTATTAGTATTTGTTTCAGCCCTAATCTAAACAATACATAGTATTGATAGCTACAGTATGTTAGATGAGTACATATGCAAACAAGGGGCAACACATTAAAATCCTCTAAACAACAATTGCAGTTCCAGTACTGTACTTTCACTTTCATACCAATATTTCAATTTAACCCAAGCAAAATTATGCAGGCACCCAATGTATATAATTTTCTTTGACATTTTAACCAAAGTAGGTCATACAGCTGAAAACAGTACAGGACACAACAAGCACCAGGTGTCAAGTTGTTAACAAGTACTTCCTACAGTCAGGTGCACGTGAAGCCAAAAACCCTACACATGACCGCTCCAGGTGTGAGGTTGATTACAGTGATAAAACTACCACTTCACTATTGTTTACACTCACTTTACTGTCTATATATCAAATAGTATTTCAACAAGTAAGTGACATAGAATTCTCACAGCAATAAAGTCTTACTCCTTTAATAGACTCAATAAATTAAATATTTTGATTGTGGGTTTTAGATATTAGAAACATTCGAATCCGCAGTTTTTCATTCAAACATTCGAATGCTCAATCAATTCTAGCATTCGTTTATGCACTATAATTAACACATACAGTTGTACTACTATCATGAACCATGATAGTGGGTTCATAACAGGTATCGCCTTTGTTTTTTGAAAAAATCCTAATAGAACACACACCAAAAAAAAACCAACCTTGAAAATCTTGTGCAAATGTTGTACATATAACTAACTGGTTTACTGCATTGATGTAAACACACTATCTGTACTATTCTGTAGTGCAAAGTTGGCTACAAAACAAAACAATTCACTTCGGTTCAATAACAACCTCTTACATTGAGTTTACTTTCTCTACATACAGTATGATGTGTGGTTGAATGGTACCACATTACTACATGGGTTAAACCCAGAACAATCCTCTGGTAGTACTTTGCAAGGGGTATACTGTAGGTCTATTAGTGAATCTCAACCGAAAAGAAAACCATAAATTTATTTTAGACAACACTAAAACTTCATAATTAATGATTTTGTCTCACAGGCATAGCACAATTTATGCAGCTGCTGCCACACCAAAGGTTCCCTTAGTGTGATCTCCAACAGATGCCAATACTAGGACTGGTGGATTTTAGGGCTGATAACTGTGGAATTTTGCTACTTTCACGATTGTAGGATACAACATATCATGATTACAGACCTGTATGACAACTACAAATAATTCCTACAAATAATTCTAATTGTAATTGTAATTAAAAGGATAATGGCTTATTATGCCTGTACATCCATAAATAAAATCATACCTATATAATTTGTCAAAGGAAAAACTAGAAATTTTAAGCTGAATTAGAGATCAAAGAATCACCAAGCCAGTCCCTCCAAGGTAGGACAATCACAGAGATGGAACCACAAAGCAGAAATTCAGTGATAAATTTCTTGCAACTCACAATCCCTAACTTGTTTAGTGTAACAGCTTCCCTTCGACATTTGTTGAAGTCTGATATACTCTTTGAATGGGGAACTGAGCAAAATGCAGCGATGATGAAAGTATAGGAGATTTTATCACCTTGCACCTTCAGCTATAAGTAATATACACCAGTGAGTATGGTCTGGGAGCCTGCTTGTCATTTCCCACGCCTCAAGGAGCCTCTCACCAGCTAAAGCTTATACACAATTGACAAAAAGCTATTGGCCATCATGTTTAACTGCAGCATAGATACGTTTACGTATAATATCTATGACTACAGTAAGTTTTATCAGTACAGTTGAGACCAGGATCTTCTCTAATGCAACCAAGATGTCATTTACCAACACTTTTGTATAGAAAACAACTCCTGTAATCTGATACCTCTGTACTCTGTAATCCAATGCAAAATTTGATTCCCTAGACTTGGAAATACATTGTTTTCAACCTTTGCAATCTGACAGAATAATAGGAACATTAAAAACAATCACAGAAAATAACTTTTAAACAACCAAATTGTAATTTACAGCACAATCTGAGGGAATTTAGATAATTTGCTAACTCATGGAATTTCCATGTAGTCACATAAAGTCTACAATGTAATGGTTTGGTAGAACACAATGTGCAGACGATCAAACATTTGTTCAAAATAGAAATTGATCAAATGCTTGTTCATAAAAAGCTAGTAGTTCTGTGTTGGACAGTTAGTATGATGCAATTCCTTGAGAATTTGGCCACGAATGGGATAATACAACAGCCACCACCACCACTCAATACAATTAATATAAAGGCCAAAAGTTCTGGCTCAAAGGTGACTGTTACTGCAGGTTTCACTGTACAGTGGACAGCTATCTAAATTAAGCAGTGACCTTTGTATAACAGCCATGGCCACAGCCAAATATTTTCCCATACAAATGTATGCATTGCTGTCTGTATTACACAGTCACCTGTCTAATCAGTGTGCACAGTGGTCAGCCAAGAATAACTGTATACAACTGGCACCATTTCAATAAACTCCAATTATCACTCTTCCTGCTTTGCAATGAATACTATATAATCTATCTGGCTTCATTGCTTCAACAGCATTCATAACAAGCTCACCTTTACTGATAATTGAAACATTACAGTTGGCAGTAGCCTCTATACAATAACTACCTATTTATAATAGTCATATATAGCCACTAAAATGCTGCTGACTGCACTATACAGGATTTCCTCTACAACAGCCACCTGTATATAAAGGCCAAACTTTCTGGTCCAAAGGTGATCATTATACACAGGTTCTACTGTACAACATAAATTGTGATGCTCCTTTTGATATAAATGTGAACCTGATCGGAAAACGAATGTGAGATTTGCTTCCTACAGAATGCTATATAATAACCATATTGTTACTCAAGCAGCTACCAAAACTTATTAGTGAAAACTGACACACTCTACTTATTACATCTCTCACCCCCTCTAGTGACCACCCTCCTGTAGATATGCCACTCTTATTTATTATTCACTATCCCACTAGGGACTTATGAGAAGAAAGCCATGTAGCAGAAACTAAAAGCCAGTGTTGATGCAAATTTGTCCTCAACTTGACACAACTAACATACAGTACCAGTTTCAAAACTTGAGTGAAGACCAAACAATAACCCACTATAAGTGTAACCTTTCATATACATCACAACCACTATGCCATCTAAGTGCTAACCACACAAACCACCATTAAGCCATTAGCCATTAGTGCTAGCACTTATACCAATGCACAAAATAAATAGTACAAGGAAAAATGAATTTTGTAACATAAAATGGTACCGTAGGAATTCCCCACAAAAATGATGTGCACAGCCTGAAATGCCACCTTTAAAAATCATCCTAGAAACATCTTACGTCACAAGAATCACCTTTACAGAATAATATTAGTCCATCTAACATCAAATACAACATTGAAAACAAGAAAACACTAACAGGCAACCGGATTTAGAATTCAGATTTTCATCTGACTGACTGGCTGCCTGCCTACCTACCTGACTAGTCACAAGGCTAGAGACCAAATGAAGCAATGCACGACTACCATTTTATGCTACAACAGCAAACTCACCAGTGGGATGTGTCTTTTGGGGGTTCTGACAAGTGTAGGCCCTTCTAGGCCCATCTGCGCCTTGCCTTTCTTTTTATCTTCAATCAGGCTCACTGTCTTCTTTTTGGTGCAATGAAACCATATTGAGGCATTAATTTTTCTATTAACACTTTCCTTGAGCAGCATATTTAGTTGACTCTAGATACTCTAATACAACAGTCACCCTAATAAACACTATCCAAAACCACGCCCCTTTTTGGCTGCTATTTTGAATGGGGTAACTTTTACAATGCTGCATAGTTGTTGTGTACCAGATTGTCACAGTAGAGGATATAGGATGACAATTATCGATGAAAAAGAAGTAAAAGTATCTTTTCACAAGATCCCAGATGCAGACAGCAAGGCAATGCAGAGCTAAGTCAAAAAAGGCTTCACGCGATTCTGCAATCTATAGGTGAGTACTTTCAACCAGGAAGTAGGACTAAGATTTCATTTCTTGCCAACTGATTTTTATAACTTTTGGGGCAACTATCGTACACTAAAAGAAGGTGCTGCTCCATCTCCTTTCTCTTTTCCCACAAAGAAAAGTGCACCAAGAAGGAAACTTGTTCGTGTTGGTAATGATGAATCTAATGAGGAAGGACCTGTACAGGAGGACAAATTTGATAGTGACCCAGAAACAACTGAAGCTCTGAGTATGTTGATGAGTCAGTAGAGGTACAATGTGAGGTCAATGCACAGCTTGAAGCAGCTAAGGATGAAATTATAAAACTGAAATTGTTGAACTGAGGGAGAATGTTGGAAGGAAAAGGTTTGGTATTGAGGCAGTCCAAGACTCTGATAAGGATGTTAACTTTTATACTGGTTTGCCATCTGCTGCAGTTTTTGACAGACTATTAGAGTACCTCAGCCCAGATGGAATACGTTCAAATGTGGTGTATAGAGCTACTGCTCAGAAGTGAGTTAGTGACTGTGTAGGAGGAATGCAGCCTGGGGAGGCAAAATGGTGAGATTCAGAATCTCAAGTTGGTCAACCAGGCAGTTTAAGCCAGGCAGATGAGTTGTTTTTGATATTATTAAGGTTACATCTCGACTTGAAAGAGTACGACCTGGCACATTGATTTGAGATCTCCCAATCTACTGTATCTAGGATTTTCTTGACTTGGATAAATTACTGTTACCTTCGACTTGGTATGCTTCATTGCTGGCCAGATCGTGACACTATTAAGGATAATATGCCAGCTGTCTTTAGGGAGCACTATCCTAAAACTAGTGATTTTACATGCTACAGAGATCAAATATGCCTACTTCATTGCTTCTGCAGTCACAGACATATATCAACTACAAATCCACCAACACAATTAAAGGACTTGTAGGCATTAGTCCTGCAGAACTGACATGTAATGTTTGTATCCTCATTCTACACCGGCTCTATTTCAGACTCTGAACTGGTAGAGCAGAGTGGGCTTTTAAGTCCGTTAAAGAGTGCAGATGAACTGGTGGCAGATCAAGGGTTCACCATTCAAGATGTAATGACTCCTCTGGGTGTTCGTTTGAACATATCTCCTTTTCTGGGCAAGAGAGAGCAGTTAGCTGCAAGTGAGGTTGTAGATACACAGCAGATAGCTTCATACAGAAAGAGCTATCCATTGGCTGAAGGAGCACAACATCTTGTCTAATGTAATTTATGTTCTTGCTTGAGAATGACTTTGTCATTCATGATGGTTGCAAAAAAGCTAGGATCAGAGTAAGCTTCTTCAACAGTATTAAAATGACGTGTAAATGGACACTTAACTTCAACTATACCATCAGGGGATGCTCCAAGCCAAGTCAAGGATGGGTTAACAACCAGCCCAAATGCACGCACACCACAAAACTTATCTTTGAACAGTAAGCATTGCAAGCCTTTACTTCATTCTTTTCCCCTGCTTCACTGCACATAACTGGATCTCCCTTTGCCTCAGACCATTTTTCCTTGGAAAACAACACATTCATAACTGGAGCTGCCTGAATCTCAGTACGGCAGGGCTTGTGCCATGACTGTTGCATCCGTGTACAGGTAAGATATGCTGAAACAGACTGGAGCTTCATTATTACATAGTGAAATAGCTGCTTCAGTAACCCCACTATATGGCTGCACATTCCAGAACAGCCAGCAACACAAGGAGATTGCAACTGATGGCAAGTTTAAACTGTTGCATTGTGTCATTCTTTTTCTGGTTCTGGTAACATCATGCTTGTACTCAAACTATACATCTTTGCAGCACATTTCCCTGGGATGCATGATTCCATAAAATAATGGTGCCCTCTTTGAAGTTGAATAATCAATGTTGCAGTAGTCACCATTTTTCTTCAATTGTTTGCCAGATGAGTCATGATTTGCTTTTCAGTTAACAATGGTGGCAACACACCTTGTATTTGTTGTTTATAAGGACCCTTTGGCCAATCTCCAACATCCTGTTCTGGTACATCTCCTTGTTGCTCAACCACGGCCTTTCGCTGGGTGTACAGCTTGTTCGGATCAGGATCAACTATTCCTTCATCCCGGCCATGGGATATGTAAGCCTTAACCCTAGAAAATAATTATAATTAGTTAACTAATTGTAGTTGTGGACATGTGGCAAAACATGATCTTTGCTTGAGTGCTTGCTACTGCACAAGAAAACAAGGAGTAACTCTACAACTAAACAGGTTTAACTACAACCAAACATAAGACCAAACAATAACAGGGAATTTCTTTCTTTCTAACAATAGGTACACTTGCTACACTGTTCTAATAGAAAATTGCTCACTGTCTAATGCAGTCCACTTTGGTTTTCAGCTTAAGACAACCCGGTAGCTCCTCTACAATGCAACCAAAACTTCAATTCTGCGACTTTAAACACTTCTGGATTGTGTTCACCTAAAGAAGCCCCAGGAATATCCACTTTCGTAAGATTGCTAGCCATAAATTGCAGTTAAAACCACACATACATTTAAACTCTTGCCCCATTCAAAATGGCAGAATTGTGTTGCTATGACAATTACATAGTTTTGGATTGGGTCTAGACAGTCACACATGTACAGCTGTATGTTATAACAAAAAACCAAACAAATTAGTGCATTAATCAAACTTCTTAATTAAAAATGAAGTAGGGTTCAAAGCATTATATAAAAGGTAGTGAAACAAGAGATGAATGATGGTATTACAGCACAGCTCGGTGGGAAAATCCCTACATTGGCGTGTACTATGACTGGTGAACCAGCACGTACCACATCAAAAGAAAAGAGAGCATCAGAGATAATGAACACGTCACCCAGCTATCAATTACTGACTTGAAAGTGAAGTGGCCATTATGCTTCGCTTTCAGCTGTCAGCCCTTTTCACAGCATTACACATGAAGAATTGTAGGAGCAGTCACCATGAAAAAATGCGGACAATTCCCATTTACAAACATATAGAAGCCCTCTACCGTGAATCAACACCTTCACTGTCAAGAAAAAGAAATGGGACACAATAAGTCCATGATGTATATAGCTACATGTAACTCTGGCTTGTCAACCTTGATTTTGTGAGATACTGACTGGTATGTAATCACGCCATTGTGTGCTGATATATATTTGAAAACAAATTTTCAAGGATGTAATTTTTGTGGATTGACAGATTTTTGTGGTTTTATTTATGAGGATCACTAGTTTCTCCACTGAGGTTGCCTATTAGAAGAATAGTGCTACCTTGATAATCATTTTTTGACAAAGAACATTTTGCAGAATGCCAAAGCAACTGCAAAATCCCAAAAAATACGTCCCTCAAAAATTTGTACATATACGGTATGTTCAAATATATTATCTCTCACATAGTAATTTTATGCCAAACTCTGCAATTGAGAATATGTACATTGTAGAATGTCTACAGACTATCAGTACTGATTAAGTCATCACTATCCTTGAAAGCAAACATACAATAAGACTAGATTGCAGGCTTGCCCCTTCAATGCTATACATTCACCTAGTAATAACATAATTTCCACCTACAGGTACACTAGTTTGCCTATAATATTCACATACGTAGTCTGAAAAAATATTTAGAAAGCAGAATCTGATGTTGACATACTGAATGAGGTTACCAATACACTTATAGAACTAACGTAAAATTTCTAGAACCCTGGTCTTTAGTGAGCTGTTGTCAAGGATTCAATTAGTGATTGTTTGTGAGACTTGTGTTATTACCTAGAGGACTCCATCAGCCATAAAAGTACTGTGGTTATGTTGAGATAAAAAAAGCTGTCAACCTGCTCCTCAGTGGTTTTTTTTTTTACAATACAGCTACCTAAATACTGTTGCATATACGTAGCTACTCACAACTACTCAACCACTATAAACCCACCTGTAAAAAACTGCTGTCTAGTGTTCTCATTACCGTCACTACTCATCACAAGCTTCATATAAGTTTGGCTACAACAAGCTTTATCACCTCAAGTCATGGCTAAAATAAAACTTTGGCTGGCTGTAATAAAGTTTGCTGTGCTATAGGTCTAAAGCTTTGCTTCATGTCTAAACCTTGACAAAGGACAGAATTTTCAGCAGGATGTGTTGTGTTTAGATGTAGTAAACAATTACCCCTTGGACACTAAACAGCTGCTAAAATTCAAATGGCACCACTTCAATTAACATGCAATTACTACACTTCCTCTCTTTCAATAAATATTGTGTAATCCATCTGCTTCATTATTCAATGACCACCATTTTCACACAAGGACTAAGGAATGTGGTAGTTAAGAATTGCGATTGCACAACATTTGAAATATCCTTAAAGATGTATGGGAGTGAATGGGATAAAAAACCTTCATGGTTTTTTCAAAATTAATTGTTAGAAGCATCATAGTCAGGGGTGGATCTAGGGCTATGGGCCCTCCCCCCTTCACTTTTATACGTCACTTGATCAATATGTTGAAGATTATTTAGCATAGTTATAATGACCACTAATAGTACAAATACTCATTAAACCACTTTTTCAAGACATTGTCACTGGAATGGTTATCCAACAAGGGCCCGGATTACTCGGATCAGCATTGGAGTCAAGATACTCTAATAGAGCAGTCACCTAACTACTCTAATAGAACAATCAGCAGATTATAATGGGGAGGGAGAGTGTTGAACTGTGTTATACACTATGAAAAATGAGCCCGTAAAGTCCTATGGCATCATTCAAACGACCCGGTGATTTGTGTTGATTGGTGACCAATAACAAGCGCAGTGGGAGCACTTCGTACATGTGACTGCTGAGTGAAAGAACGGTGTACTTGAGAAAAGTATGGCACAACACGCAGAGGAACTCTCTGTACAAGAGAAAGACACAAACAGCTAACCTGGAAAGCAAACGCTGAGATCTCATCATGGTCAAGCAAGGTTGGAATTTCAAGATTTCATCATGGTCGCTATCCTCTACCTCGCCTCAATAGTTCTACTAGCAAAAGTGAAATCTAGGTGGTATTTCAGACATTGTGATTCAATGCAGACTATCCGTTAAAAACTTTAAGGTGTTAAATGTGAGCAACCAACAGCGGTCAGGTTTACAAGAAGAAATGAAGTTATGCAGGTTACTTTACAGGCTCATTTTTCACAGCGTATAACGCAGTTCGACACTCTCCCTCCCCATTATATACTCTTGAAAATAGTTGGTTCTGTTATGGAATTTATCCATATCTGTCTGCACCTTAAGATGTGTCTAAAATATAATGAAGTGCATTGGTCTATTATAAAGGCCTTCATTAATAACTGACATCTACTTGTACAGTCATTATGTATAGCAATACTTAATTCAAGTACAATTGTGAGAGGACGTTGGTTGTCTGAACCCACCCAAACTTTTCATTAACAAATGCTGCAGAGCTAAAGGGCAATACATAAATTATTTGTAGGCAAATAAATGTGAAAATTTCTCTAAATTGCAGTATTGTAGCATCTAATTTCCTTGGGGGGGGGACACATGCCAGTTCCAGCATGCTTTGCACACTTTCACATGAGAGATTAGTACCTTGAGTTAGCCCCTTTCTAAATCCTAAATCCGCCCCTGATGGTGGCATACAATTTGTGTTGTAATATAGAAAGATTCAACATTTACTATGGCAGAAAACACTAGTGACTTTTTTTCCAGCATGTAGAAAGTCTACTCAGTGAGGAAGAGGTTTGTACTATGTTTCCAACACAAAATCACTGATTTCTCAATCACATCACAGCATATCATCTTGATTATCACATGACCACAGTATTAACAGTGGTAGCTTTTAAACCACATTCTTATATAATAACAAAAGGTATAATTTGGGACAACACTTTGTCCCATATGCTTCAAGAAAGTGTAAGGACTCTTAATGTAGCACAACTCATAATAAATTAGTATTCATCAATAGTTTAGCTTGTGTGAAACTGAACATTTGGCAGGAGTCTCTCAATAGTAACATTAATAATAATCTGAAAATGTGACCACCCCATGCACTATATTAAGAATTAATAATGTGTTACAACATTATAAACTCTTGACTGCATTACAACAACTTATGGTGATAAACTAAATTTGGTGAATTGGCAAATTTTCACCAAGCCACTAAATATTAAAATTTGTTTCATAGGAGATCAAGCCAAGTATGGATACTTACACATCTTACTGATTAATTAGGGTGGTTCCATGCTCACAAATGAGTGTGGCTGCCTGCTGTAATACTCGAGTTTGTACTTCGATTATAGTATGTACAAGTTGAGCTGGATCCTGAAAAACAGCTAAAAATTAAAAGGAAGGTTTCTTCTCAAGAGAGTTAATATTTCAGCCAACCAGATGATTAGTGGTGACAGCAAAGGTGTCAACAACAGACACGTATGGTTTAGCTCCATAACAAGTTTGGGAAAGGACTGTAATGAATACTGTACTTTTACAGTTTCCCCATAGGAAATGTATGGCAAAAAGTTTGATTAGTTGTAAATATTATGTCAGACATTTGATCAAAAAGATTTTGAAATATTTTGGATCAAGCAGTACTATAAATTTTTCACGACATAAAATACCAATGGACACATGCATTGTTGCATGTAACCATGAAAAGTGCCATTTTATCTTCAAAGCACTTGAAAATGGCATTGTTCTCATGAATTCCTCTGTCATATATACAACAAGTTTACATAATGTAGCGTTTGTTTCTTAGCTAGGAAAGTCACACAATTTGTTTGGTAGCTGACAGATCAGGGCTGGGAATAATTTAGCAATATCAATTTGCACATTAGAATACTGTACCAATACTAGGTTGACCATTTCTTTGAAATCATCATACATTTGGTGATTCCTCTTCTGGCCTTGATATCTGTGATGTGTGATGAAATCTATGCAGTGGCCAGCTACTGCAGTGTAGCGTGGCCTGCCACAAACCAAACAGAGTGGCAACCACAAATATTTCAAATGAGCATTCCAAGCAGACTCCCAACAGGTAAGAAACAATCTTTACATGGCTACAACCCACAGAAAACATAACAGCCACCCTGTGAAAAACAGGTTGTGAAAGGCAGCCCAAAAAAAGACTTCATTCAAGTATGGGTTGAAATCATTTACTGTAACATACTGGTCAGACTATGCTGGTAGTGAGAATAATCATTAGTCACAAGCGAGTATTGTATTTTTCTAATTGATTTATCTGGTACTGAAGGTGTGGGGACAACACTGTAACTGAAATGGGTTGTACTAGAGATACAGGGTGTATATAACAGATATGATTGAAGCAAAAAGCTATTGCTTTGTCAGTTTGCTTCAATATGTGCTTTTTTAAGGTTAGATGCTCATCACTTACATGTATAATTCATAGGTACTTGGTAGGTGTATTACATTGGATAGGTTCACTGTAATTTGATATCGGTAGTAAATATGATTCTTTTTCTTGCTATGGCCATATGTACAATTTAACAGGATTAAACATTGTGGCCCAGTTCTCCATAGAAGATATTTTTATAGAATGGTGGAATTTAAACAAGATGTTTAATGGCCTAGCTTTTGGGGCTTGTTTTTACCTGCCTTTTTCCTTTTTCTGCAAACACAACAAAGTTATTGTAAGAAACTATCTTATTCACTGTACACTCTTTCTATTAGCTATTCTATTGCTATACACAATATGGTACTTTGCGTGGGAGGATCAAAGTGCCGCCAAGTGCTGTATTTTCCATATTGTACTGGTTAGCTACATAACTGTACTGTCTGAGTCAAACAGCACAGTTATGTACATGACTAATTGGGCAAATACAGTACAGTTATGTAGATAATACTAGCTACTGATAAAACTAAATAATTATTTCAAGTACATCCTATGATGCTGAAGCCTGTGAGTGCAATATCCTGTACAAACAGGAGATGGCAACACAAGCTACCTCCTGAAGTATGCAACATATTGCACTCTTTGCTAGACGGCATACCGTATAGAGGGAAACTTAAGTGGGGGTAAACTTTGGCGAATAGCAAGCTAAATCGCATTTGGCAAAATAAATTTTGGCAAATTCAAGCTCAATCTGTAGCTATGAAGATGCTAATCTCAGGCGCTACGAGTAATTGGTGGCTTAAACTTTGGCGAATTTGTAGCGAATCGTCAAATTTGCCAAAATTTCCCCCCGTCAAAGTTTCCCTCTATACGGTACAATGCTAAGTTTTGTAACGGTCACTGGCATGAAATGGCCATAGACAGCTAACTTCAACTGTCATAAGATCAACTGAAAATCCAGCACGTTGAAGGTCCAGAAGTAATGAACCATAGCAATCTTTTTTATGGTTTCTTGTAACCAAAAAGTGATGCCAAGTATTAGTGACCATGGAGAGTTCTAATAGCATCATGGAATCTGTAGAAACTAGCACAAGATCAGGTCTGATGTAGTATGAGGTGGAATAATACTTGGGGACTAACACCTACTGTACCTGGTAACCAGGAAGATCAGATAACCAGATGGAAAATCCTTTTAAAGTTGTAAACAAAAACCTGCAAAATGGAGTCGTGACACCAAGTGTATCATCCTTGATCAAGTGCAATGGAACAACCAGTTAAACATGGTTGGTTATAAACTGAGTAAAGTGACAAAGGGTACATAAAGCAGTCACTCTAATACAACAGCTATGTTCAATATTCTAATAGGACAGTCACACATTTATACCATAGCATATTTCAATATTAAAAGCTCAATGAACTATCATAGCCTGTGGTAAAATACCTATATTGTCATTGAACAAAATAATTGGTATAGAACTAGGGGTTTTCCCACAGAGCTATGTTGTAATACCATCATTCATTTCTTGTTTTCCAATAGTTTTATCACTTGGACCCAAACTTCATTTTAATTTTTTTAATGCAATACTGGCTTTGACATTACAATTTATAGGTTCACAAACATTTTAAGCAAAGATGAGCACATCATCCACATTATTGTAGTAGAGCAATACTATCAGACATCATGAACAAAGTACAGGCTAGTTATCAACTGATGAACACCTATCAGATATGGTACATGTTAATGTAGCCCTAAGGGTTAATAAAATACAGTATGAACAAGCAATGCAAAACACTACAGATAAATAGTTCACACAAATTTATAACTAGTTCCAACACACAAATTAGAAAATAGTATACATTAATCCTCTGATCTTTGAGGTGTTTAATAAGAGATCTCTGGAGAAGTTCTCTAAAGTAATCAGAGACCTCTCCTATGTATATAACAGATTGCAGGCTCTGAAGTTCCATAAACAGGGAAGGAAGCTATTTTGTACAGTGTCCTGATCTTACAACACAAGTGTTGTAGGATAACAACATAGATTATATGGTTTTGTGGGAGAACAAATGATAAGCAAGTAGTTATGTACATAAACAATCACATGTTAATTTGTTGGTGACTATTCCCATATAGAAGCTTTTAAAGGTGCTACAAACACCACAAGCCCAAAATTTGTGATGACATATTATGGGATGTAAGTAAAATGCAAGGACTGGAAACAGACTCACTAACGGACTGGAAGAAACTTACCTCAAAACATCTATTAAAGGGTGTCACAATACGTGCAACCAGTAAGGCCAGAGTCTTACCACTTTTGGCAAAAAAAAAAAAAAAAACCTTTCAAACTTGACGAAGCCAAAACTAAAAGAAAGTTGATATAAACAACAAGTGTTGTATGTACACTATCACCCAGAACAGTTACATGTCTACTTCAACCATATTAAGTGCCTCTAAAAATAATTACTATTATATTTATTTTTTGCTGTTTCTCTTTGTAACTACTTTGAAAACATTCCTTGCAATTTATCTCATAACAAAAAAACTCAAATATGGTAAGGTTTAAGATTTAAACAGTATTATGGAGGTCAGTATCCAGTTTTATCCCCTGAACACTTGTCAGATATATACATAGTTATAGTAGCTAGCACCTTGTACATAGTATTGCAGCCCAATATTGCCTCCAAATAGTATTAAAAATATTTCTTGGGGTGAACACTCCCTCACACTCTCCTAGACTAGTTGCCTTTGGACTAAGCCTTACCATTTTACTCTAACACCCTTATAATTACAGTATTTATCACAATTAGCTGCTTGGAAACAATATCAACTCTAGATCTACAATGACAGTGAGTAAACCTCTGAGCAGTGAGCACCAACTCGACTAAACCAGGCTTCCACACACATCCAATTCGTCCAGTTTAACCGCTTGTAACTTGACCATGCAGTATGCTATTGACCTACAATTCTCACAATACGTTTTCATTGCATTATGCAATAACAGGTCAAAATGTGCAAGTGATAGCTTACTCCTACAATGAGTTATGGTTTTTTCGATCATAACCAGTTGTCATACCATGACAACTGACATATCAGTTGTCACTGCATATTGATGAATCCAGTTATGTTTAATTACCCAATTTGTTGATGGGTTAGCAGACACACCCTAAACAAAAACTTGAGGTTCTTACAATACAACACATTGTACTGAACTATATTTTTTTCAGTTTGTGGGATGCATACTGCTTCATACTAGGCCCAAGAAATGATGCAATAGTTACAATAACAAACTAACTATATACCGTAATATTTCGTGTATTCAAATTTCAATACAGCCAAGCACTAATCTCAAAGCTTATTCTGTTAAACTCTGTACTTACAACTGGTATTACATTTCTTTCTTTTTAGTGTGCAATTAAAAGTACAAACAAGTTAAGGTGCAAGTTTCAAGCTTGTTGAAGAGATGCTGTTACTTGGATTTGTGTTCAGATCAATTGCTGCAATTAGTTTCATGGCTGCTTCTGAATTTAACAGGTGGTGGCCAGTAATGGGCAGGCCTGGAGGTCATACCACATTGGCTGGTTGCTACAATAGAATTTGTGTTGTTTTGTTATATGTGACTGGATCTACGAAAACCGTTCTTATCGCCCAAGACAGGAAGTTTGATTTTTTCACACAAACACAAAGCTTAATGAATGCACTATCAAGTTTCACTGCCACAGTCGACCAGAGTAAAGTGGTCTGCTATTGCTGGCTGCTTTTCTAGAGCACAGTGGCGAGCCGTACGAGTGGTCTGGGGGTCTTGATGGAGCCCTGGCCAACCAGGAGATGGCTGTGTGTGGCTGTACAGCTCTGTGGTGTTGGACAATGACCTGTGCTGTACATTTCCTTTCATTTTAGCCAGTTCTGAGCCCTGAATGGCCTATAACTTGGCCTAATTCATCCCAGCACGTCTCTTTTCAATTTTAGAACACCATCTTGCCCGCCTTATACAGACAACCTCGGTTTAAAAACTATCTAAAATGGCGGGAAACTTAGCTGTTGACTACTTCTTCAGTGGATGATCAGGAAGGTAAGAAATTGTTGTGAAACGTGTGAAAATTTGGTATGCGTAGCTACCACCATTGGCCAGCTACAACACACAGAATATTTAAAACCGACGTTTCTCGATACTTTTAAATGGGCGATAAGAACGGTTTTCCCAGAGACAGTCACATATAGTGTTCATGAAAAGGTATTTATGTGGTATAGACTATCATGTAGCAAGTGGAGAAATACTTATGACTTGCTTGATGGTAGGCCTAGGTTCTCACTTGAGTAGGCCAATCTAAAGAGATTCCGCCTGCTGTTGGAAGCCCAACAGTGAGTCTCACTGATGTTTTCTCTACATCCACCAAATTAACCTTTCTGCAGAGGTGGCTTAATTCCTATAAGTACAGTCATTAGCTACCTATACCACCCGCTTTGCTACCAATGATGTCAGTGACTTAGGTCAGACTTTATGTCCTTCTAAAGTTAGCAAACATTTCAGTCTTGTGGTCGTTGTGGATCAAAGTGTATCAATGACCTAATCAAAAGTCAAGCATTTCTTAATTTATTTTCATTCACCTGCATGAAGCAATCTGGTTTCAATCCAGGGTTGAAACTGGTTGCTACTTGCTTACTGGGATAACCCACTGATCCAGATAACGTATCCAGGTAAAAACCGGAATTAATCAAAAGCACCCCCAAGTTCAACTAATGGAGGTGGTTCAAAGTTTTTTTATAAATGGGTGTGGCCTGTCTATCTGATAAGTGGGTGTGGTTCACAAAGGAAGTTCAGTGGAGACTACATTATCAGTGACTTGTACTGCAGGTACAATTGTAATCACATTGATTTGTAGTTTATTCATTTCTGTTTTATTACAGGTAGTAATTGTGAATGATCGATTATTGGCAGATAGTTCCATGGTCTAGGTAGGCAAAAAAAAGTAGGAGCTACATTGATAGCTATAGGGTGTAGTTTATATAGTATAGAGCCAGAAGATCTAGTAGCACCAGTGGTGAAGTTGACATAATTAAATTTTAAGATGTTAAACATTTTAAGTACATGGTATATGCTACCAAGATGTTATAATTATTGCAACTCACTCGTGTATGCTAACTTCATGCTTTGTGAAATGTGAAGCATGGGTCTCTGAGGGGTCTAAGGGCATGTTCCCAGGAAACATTGAAAATTTATAGCATTTGAAATTAAATCTGGTGGCAATATGTATTTATTGCCAGTTCAATTCCAGAAGTATGGATGCTACGTAGTATTCTGAGCTTGTAAACAGAATTGTAGCATGAAGTCTATACTATAGCCGTCTATAGGCTATATAGCTACTCCACAGCCAAAAAAATTAACATATCACAATTGAATTTAGTAGGAATTTTAACTTAAATTTGTAAATAATTTCTGTACTCCGTAAATGCTAGCTATTATAAGTTGAAATCAATTTTGCACTATGTATAGTCTTCAAAAGAACACTGTAAATTCAGAAATATGAATGTCATACAAAATTACCACAAGAGTCATCGACCATTTTGTATGACTCCTGTGACAATTTTGTATGATATTCATATTTCCAAATTTACAGTGAAATTTTGAAAACTATATAACCTTCCAAGATCAGATTTGGTGGCAGTTTTTACTGAAAATATAATATTAATTTTATTGAAAGTTGATACTACTGAGCTAGAAAACAGAAGTAGTAGTTTGGCACAAGCATGCATATCTCGTTGTGTGAATAAGCTATAGACACTGCTGGTATGTGGTGTGTAAAAGTATGACCTTCATCTCCAGAGAATTTCTTGCTGCATTAACTAATATGATATGGGAATGGAGTCACATAGGTAGCTGATTAACAGTGCACTGCATGCTCTTGACTGTTTTATTAGAGAATATGACTGCTACGTATTATAGAGCATATAAACTGAACTTTTCTGGATGTTATAATAATTTAGTCTTGCCAGGGCTCCTGTACTGCTTGCAGCAAACTTGTAAACATTTTAACCTGATTATGCAGTCACAACAGTTATTATTTCAGATGGACCACAGTAGAAAGTAATATTTGTGACCGGGCCTGCAAAAAATAGGGCACAAACTACATGTTATCACAAAACAGGTCATATCTTAGTATTGGAATAGAATATCTGCTTTCAGTAACTTGAATTATACAGCCAATTAAATCTTTAATAAGTGATGAAACTTCCATGGCCATGGCATAACAAAGTAAAAAGTTATGATGTATGAAAGGTTGAACAAGTAAGCAAATTTTATGTACCTACATGCCCTATTTACGCAGGCCCAGTCACATCACTTTAAAGGTTTTTTTATAGTTTGCATTATTGTTTCCTTTTGTTTTGGCTTTCTTGGTGTTAGTTCATTTGCATTTTTTTGCATAAAGTGGGGTCGAATAATCCTATGGGCTTGCCTTCTGATGTACAGAAAATTCTGTTTCATCCTTTTTATACGGTAAAGGATTTATCAGGAAATGATTTTGTTTTTGTTTTTATGGGGTTTTTTCTGCATTATTTTAGTGAAGCTGATAATTTTATGGCTAATTTACTATCTAATACATTACAAACTAACTTTTCATTGAAGTGTATAGTGATCAGGTGTGACAAATTGATGACAAATCACTTTGTTGACAAAGATCTCCTTTCTTACAATCTAAAATGAATGAAAAGAGATCCTTGATAGTTTAATCATGTGTTCTTTGTGCTTTTCCTGACTTAAATCACTTGCATTATTGCCTAAAGACAAGAAAATGTTTGGTTTTGGAAATGAACAAATCACCCAATTTGTAAGATAATTGCTGTTCCACACATTGTGAAACTACTACATGGCCTGATATAATTGAGTATATCTCCTAAAATAAAGAAGCTATGGGTGTGAAATTTCACAGCAAGAAGGCTAAATAGTTGCTTTATCAGAATATGCAAAAAAGTTAATTTTAAAAAAATTACCGAAATTTTCAATTGAGGATTCCCACAAATTTTGCATGTGCCCAAATGTATGGTTTTCCAAAATAGGGTCACATATCATGATATGACAGTGTCATAGGATTTTAAACAACATATTACATGGAGAATCAAAGGAATTAATAAGGCTTAGACTTCAAGTTATAATAACTATAGAGCCCTAGCAAGGCATAAAATATGAAAATACTGTTATAGCTATACAGCACAACCAATTTACTAAATCATTTGTCCACTCCCTTTATTGCATCACGTTGCATCACCATCTGTATCACAGAGGGTCTTCACAAATTTCCTGCCATGCACATGACACATATAGGTATGCTACTTGATGTAATGCTGTATGACAGACTAGCACATATATCACTATGAGATTTTAAAATGTATAGGCTGTCAGTGTCCCACTTTTTTCTCTTTCTATTGTTTGTTCTGTAGGTCCTATTTTGTAGCTCTTAGGTGTATGTACATTACAGAGGCAGGTCAAGGATTTAAGAAGGTGCTGGCCAGAATATTTTCACTGATGGTATTGAGATATTGTGCTTTTCATAATATCCTGGTCTTTATATGTAGCTAGTACAAGATTTATGGTGCAAGGCTTTTTGTTAATACTGATGTATTGTTCTTTGTCTGCAAGGATTGTGGACCATGGCAGTTGTTAATGAACTTTCTTTGCGATATTGTGCTTTATGTTATAGAAACCTGAATGCATATATACCACATAATAATATTAAACTATAAAAGTTGGTGTTGAGCTACCTTGTGCCCATACAGTTAGCTAAAAACAATTTCCCTTGATATTGATTTTAGTCAATTTGTGTTGGCTTTGAGTTCATACAACATTTGATGTATTTCTAATTTACATGATTCATTAATTACCAGTATGCTTTGCTGCTAAAGAAGTGTAATTGAAAAAATGTTTTAAACCACAAACAATGATCAGAACTACAGAAAATACTTCAAAACCATTATGGTGGATTGATTCATATTCCCATTTCTTATATATTTTTTTGTGGAACAGAAGAAAAAATGATAAAGATTTGTTGAATTATACATGCATGAGAACAGGTTATGGAGATGTTGTGTACACAATCAGTAACTCAAACTGGAGCCATCGATGCTGTGTTGGACAGTGTATTAGTTGCAGATGTAGTCATGTAGTTTCATACAGTTTACTCTATTTGTTACTGTCTCAACAAAACCTGCACAATTTCCTAATTTCTTTATCTACAGTGTCCAAGGAATGGTTCACTAAAGTTCAGTCTATTGTAATGAATATGTTTAAAACTATAGCTCTACATGTCAAGCAAGGAAATTATACTACAGCAACCAGGGGCAGATCCAGACTTTTAAAAAGAGGGTTCCACTTTGGAATTGCAACTTCAGCTTAGCTGTAAATTGAAGACCAAAAAAAAGGATCATCACCTGCTGACAATAGCTACCCCTCACCATAGATGCCCTCACCAACTACATTTCCTTATTTATAACTAGATACATAGCTTGCTGCACTGCTCCTCAAAAGACTACTGTGGCTGCTCTATTAGAGTATCTAGATTTGACTGTTCTATTAGATTATCTCGAGTAAGATAAGCTCTTTCAAAAGGGGGTTCCATGGAACCCCCTCCCCCCCCCCCCGATCTGCCTCTGACAACTATAAATTACATGCACTTTTGCAGCCATAACTTCTGCTTGCTTTAGTCTATATACAGAGTTAGAAGTTAACTTTAAAATGATAGATAAACCAAGTATGACTTTAGTCCTGTAGTCACTTAACCATATACCTATGCATGTATATTATTGTAGAAATGATGGCAGTCTTGCTTACAATTACTGCATCAAAAGTATATAAATTATTATGGAAAATCAGCCTTAATGTCACATTTTGCAACTCAAATATTTATGATCAAAATGAGGTGCTCCAAACTACCAATCAGCTTTACAATAATTACAACCATTAGTCAGTATACCTTGAATTACAACAAATTCTGTGAAATATTCGTACATGTAATAGGATGGATGGCTGTGGTATTCGGGATTAATAGTGTGAGTATTGTAAATAGGAAAGAGTAAAATAGTAGATACATATGATCATGTGATTAAAGTGTGGGCATTGATACTTGCAAAACGTTCTTCATACAGTATGCACAATGCTTAGAGTCTATGTTATACTAAAACTTGCAATGTAAAACTTTAAGCAACTTAATAATATATAAAATATATAGAAACAAAGGGACTAATGCTTTGTACTGCCTTAGCATTTGTGGTCATGGCTAGGCCTGCATCAAATATGCCAGCATAATAGAAGTGTAATAGGCTGGAGTGCTATTCCAGCATGATGCTAGCATATTAGGTGGGTTATTTTTTAAATTATGAAGTTTAATTCCTTAAAAATAGATCGATATTTCCAAATAGAGTAGCCAGTGGAAATGCAAACTGCAATAGAGCATTGTTCATAGCTCCTTAGACCGATACTCTCTAATAGAACAGTCACTTTGTAACGAAATACTCTAATAGAGCAGTCACTGTTTAGAATGTTCCAAGATAATTGTAAGAAATGTTGTTTAACTAGGAGCATAATGCAAGCAATAATGCAACTCCTTCACAAAGGCTTTGTCCATAGAGATTGTTGAGAAAACTCCCTTGGTCTTCTGCACTATGAGTAGACAATGTTGAACTCTGAAGCATAATAGGAATACTGAAGAGCATACATAATAGGAATACTGAAGAACATACATAATAGGAATACTGAAGAACATACATAATAGGAATACTGAAGAACATACATAATAGGCGAAAGTTATGAGAGATTGGAAAAATATTTTAGGCAAAATTTTGAGCTATTAAAGCAGAAATTGACCTTTCCCTCACATCGGTTAATTTCTGATTTAATAGCTCAATTGAGGCATTGGGAGTTTATCTATCTTGTGTCAAAAATTTAGCTTGATATCTTAAAGGTATGGCCAATTTACTGTCTAATACATTGCAAACTAACATTTTGTAGTAATGCATTGAGTTCCAAGTGATTAAGTGTGACTAATGATGACAAATCACTTTGTTGACAATTAATTCCATTCTTATAAAATTATTTAATATAAGGGGGGCACCTCAAAACTGATTTAGTCAAGTTTGTATAGTTTCTGTATCGATCTTTTGAATGGAAATAAATGTGCATTTAACTAAGGAAATAAATGGCACTGTATTTGCTTGAAACACACACAATCCCCATTTTACCACAAATATTTTATCCTAGTAAATTAAAGGAACTTGTTCATGGAAACTATGTGGACTGTGGTCCTTGCAGTCTTTGCTGCAACTGACAGTGCTAATAATAAAATGTTCAGTTATGATAACAGAAAGTATACCAAAGAGAATGGCATGGGAGATATCACAGGTGAACTTATCAACAAGTTATTCTCATCTAGATGCTACCATACTAGACATTTCTGGGATAAAAGGTAATTATTAACTATTTAACCAAACTTTATATACTTGTTCCAGGACACTTTCTGTCTGCTCCATAGTACATCCTCATTTTAGTCCCACCACATAATTGTGGCTTTGTAAAAAGATGCAGAGTTGGAGCACATAAACTTATTTTAGTTTCTTGTCTACATTATATTGGTAAATTTTTGGACCATTAGTCGTTGGATACAGCTAATAGTAAGCAGCTGGTCAGGACCAGATCAAGGAAGACTATAGGAAGTAGTACTCTTAAGTCATGTAATATTTACTTTCTAGTTACAAATATAATCTGTGTGCATGTCCACATGTTGTGTAGTGGTGGGTGAGACTCTAATCAATACACAGATTATGTGGTATTGTGATTGTACTTTCTTTATTTGTAGAATTGATTGCTGATATGCCTAAGGGCCACATTGTTGTGATAGTTCTACCTGATGTAGATGTACCTTCTAAACTTGAAGTTTTAAATATACTCTACAAAAGTTTCATAAACAAAACAATAAGTGGATTTGTAGTTAAAGGTTTTACATGCTTTTGCGATTGTTGTACAAATGTATGTATTCTATAATTGTTTAGTGCAATATGTATTGTATAAGTAAATCACCCAAGTTTTTAATCACTTTTTTTACAAATGTATAATTTCATACATGGGAGTCATAGAAAGGCTTGTCAGTTTGTGATACTGCACACCATATACCTATTCATAAAGAAATAATATCACTTTCTGTGATCATGCTCAAGCACACACTAATGGTTGCTGGTCATTTGGTAGTTGTACTATATGTACTTTACAACTGTATGTGGCATGGTTGTCGTAATGGCAAGGAATTTGTTTTGACGAATACTATACACTTAAGAAAGAATCTACATAATTTTTGTAAGGCATCCTCCTGTACTAATGGTGATTTGTAAAGGTGTACACATGTATAATTCTGTTCGCCACTATTCAATGAGCATTTCATATGTTTCTGTGAAATTCAACCCACAACCCAGTAGTATAAAAACTGAGGCTAAATTTGAAAATTCCTAAAACTGCTCTGTAACTTTCAAAGTGTTCTTCCTAAGTCAATTTTGTCAATATACTTATGATGTAATAAGGATTAAAATGATACCTTGGAAGTGGTGATGCTAAAACTTGTACTATGCACTTATAAACATCTCTCCTCTCTTCAGATGCTGTATGATGTATTTCTAGAAGTGTTCTTCTTGAACATTAAATTAAAGTTCCTCTGTTTCAGACCTAATTTTACGCTAAGTGCCTAACTAGTATCTCAGTGTCTTTTCATAACTTTACATTTAGTTCTCTGTCTTCCTCTAGTTCTTCACCTAACTGCAGGCTATTTAACTTCAGGTCCCTCTGTCTAACTTTGTATTGTTAATATCTCTGTTTAGTTTATGACATATTAGTTTAAGTACAGTAATTTTAGTGAAATATTGTTTTTCTAACTTTGAGTCAGCGACTGAACTTACAACATTTCCAGTTTTATGCTCTGTTCTTTTCCACACTTATATTATAACTAAACAGTATCTTCAGAACAATTTATTTGATAGGGACCTACAATGCTTCCCAACAAGACAATGAAATTTAGATTTGTAAAATTAATGTGCTCTCTTTGTAAGCCAATTTTGTTTACTACAATTTATTTTGAATGTTGCTATCTCTTCACTGCCCTTTTTGAGGGCTAAAATAAACAAAGTCAATATTGATGTCATTGTGTTTAATGTGTTAATAATGCCACACAGCAATAAGTCAGTGATGTACAGTACAAATTCATTAACCAACAACTTCTCTCAACTGTGTATGGTTTATTTATCCACTATAATATAATATGCCTTGCTCCTCCTGAGTATTACACCACATCTTCAACACTTGACAGCATGTGACAAGCCTACAAGCCTTATGTGTACCTTAGTGGATGATTGTGTTTTACTGGTGTATGCACAGGAAATCAATTAGTAGCTACATGACAATATAAGGGTAATAAACTACAGTTGCTTAATAATATATTAAATAGCCATAACTTACAAATACTGTCCTCTACCAAGTTGCAACTTACTCAGTGTATAGGCAAATCCATTGTTGGATATGTTTTGTCCTCCAGACCGTTCATATTTCCAGCATGAAGGCAATATGTGAGGAAACAAACTATATAGTGAACCACTTGTCCAATGCAAGGCAGACTATAATGTTCACATCTTCTGTCTCCTCGGGGGTACAGACATGGAACAAAGATTTTTGAACTCCTCTTGCTTTGGGGGTCACAGTGCTATCAGAATTTTGCCGTTAGCACCTTCCTTCTTTGCAAAACAAGTACTCAAAAGCTGTGCAGATTTTTTTTCAATTTTACCCGTTGGCATTGTGTTTATACAGTAAAAGGAAAGAAACCATGGCTAAATACATGAAACTACAAAACAAACTATGATTATAACAACTACAGACTATAAATACAGAAAAGAAAGATAAGGGAAAATCATAAAACCTTGTAGAGCCCAATATTACAAACACACTGAAAGTTGATGTATGGGTGGAACATCACTACGAGTAGTAGTACAATCAGCAATGGATCTAATAATTGACAGTGCAAAAGATGTCCTGACCACAAGATTCCACAACTAGTGGAATGAAATCACCTCCTACATTTTCCACAGCAGCCAGGTGCTTAGCATCCTTAGCCACCTCTCCAGCTGCAGCAGCCACTAAAGCACAGGAAGCCAGAAGAGGAGGAAATATGAGCAGGCTGAGTAGTACTGTGGACAAAGACATCAAAATAGTCATGTTAACAATTAGAATGAAATATATCTCCTGTGTTTATTGCATTTTATCATAAAATTAGGATTGCACAAACATGTAGTATTCTTGCATATCAGGTCACAATTTGGAACTACAAATCACTTCTTTATTGTGTAAACAAATGTACTATATACTTAGTGTTTAGGACGATAGCTTTTAAGATAAGCCAAAGAAAATTCTGACCTTTGAAAACTAATGTGAACATGGTATAGCTAGTTAGTAGTTTTACTCAATAGGACACCAAGCTCTGCTGCTGGCAATTACACCGGATATAAAGTATTGGTAAGTAGTCACCTATCGATTAGTTATAAACTTTCTTGCACCGTTTCGTTTGGAGTTGAAACAACTAGCCTGCCTGTCTATAAGATGCTACATAAAATCTGTTATGACATACTGTAATTTATGGTTGCATAATTATATGGTTGAATTTATTCTGTCAAGTTACAGGGAAACTGTTAGCTAAATCCTCTTAGTATAGCATAGGTATACAATTGGAAACCAAAATGATAATTAATTTGCTTATGTGCACAGTTCCCCTTCACTATACCAGCAGCAAAGAAATGCTGCACGTTATAAAGATACGTAGTCCTGCAAGCTAACATGATATGTATGTAAGTATAATATACACTCATTCCTCTGCCTCCTATTCAATGATAAGGAGCTACTGCTGTAGGAACCTAGCTCAATACATTCTGTTCTACCTTTCATGTCTTAAAGAGTTATATATATTAAACAGTTATTTTCGAATACATGCTTTATCATTACAGCACACTAGTTCCTAATCTCCCATCCTCCTCTGTGTGTTGGTAAAATCATCGGAATTTTAATTTCACAAACCTTACTTAGATATCTGAGAGATTGACAGTTCATGTTAAGTCTTGCTGAGATGTAGCACAGGTGTATGGTTCTTCAGAGTATCTCACCTACCCTGGTGCCAGCTTATCCATCAGTTTTATAAACTATCTACAGGCCTGCACCAATTATGCCAGCAGAATAATAGGTAAGCAAAAGCATTGAGCATAACTGAAGCATAATAGGCACAAATTTTGTTCATTGGTTATAGAAAAGCTGAAATTTTGTATATGTGACAGGGCCTGGCCTGCGAAAATAGGGCATGTGGGCACATCAAAGTTGTTATCTAAGTAATGCACACCTGTTGTAAATACTTGAAGGTAGAGTTTACATTCCAAATAACAAATGATCTATCTCAGCATGTTTGAAATACATTATACTCACTGTCATGTAGAGCTGGGTGATATACTGGTATTGTTAGTAAACCACAATATTGAAGTCATATTGGTTAACACAGGTGACCTTATTACACAGTGACCTTATCAAGCAGGTGGTTATATTGGACAGGTCACTTCACATACATTTTAAGTTGGCTAGCTCAGACAGATGACCAGTTACAGGCCACTCTTACAGCAACTTGTTACACACTTTTAAGTAATCATTCAGTTTCTTAGGTTCCTCATCCACCAACCACTCATTTGCGGTGTCTCCATCTTCTAATGCTTGTACTGCAGCTAGCAATGAGTCTGGTACATCAGCCATCCCACCTATGATACTCTTGAGATAACTTGTCCACCTCCTCAGTAATTCAAATCATTGTATTTCTCTTTGTCCTATAGGAAGTGACATGATCGTTGTTAATATTATATATCGTCAGTAAGAATGCTTATAGCCTGTAATTACAGGGTGTCATCAAATAAATTTATTTGAATAACACTCTCCAGCCCATATGGTCCCATTTGTAAATACTGTACACAAATCAAGATACACCAATTATGGGGACACTTATCTGAGACCAGCTTTGTTACAACAATAACGTGAATACTGCCATTATATGAGGTGTGGGTATTAAACAATGTAACACAGCACATACAAAATATAACCATATAATATCTGACTGGGGATGCTATATTAGAGTGTCTGTCTATGCATGCAAGCTAGGTAACAAGTACACATGAACACAGACACAACATGTCACTACAATACTACAGTACAGATCACCTGATACAAAGAATATCCCATAACAACCTTCCCAGCTTCAGTGGTCAGGGACTCCATATCATCAGACACTGTCAGGCTCATCAGGCTACTTGGATGTCTGTTAACAAGGGACAAGAACTCCAGTAGGTCAGAGCACTCTATGGTAGATGTGGTGTACTTCTTACAGAAATTGAGTCCATGCATTAGTCTTTCAGGTTGGGGGCTAGGCCAGTTTTACAGGAGGATACTACTTTGAGCTCATGATGGACTGTCAAGTGCTGCATTGCCTGTAGGCTATAGGGGAGAGTGATAAATACATTAATGTGAAACCCGTTATGAGATTTTATTACATCAAATAATGGCCACAATGTTAATTCCTATTTGAGACACATCATTTATGTATTTATCCTCACAAACTACATGGGACCATCCATAATCCAAGACAACAGGTAGACTGAGGTGTTACACAAAGCTACAAATATGTGTGATAGTTCCCAAGTCATGCATCTACTTTAACACACAAGAAAACATTACGTATATTAATACTGTGGACTAAATACATCATCACACATAGCTGCTGCACTTAACACTACAAGCACATACTCAGTTATCCTAACATCATATAGTTAGCCAAAAGTGTTCAATAACTGAAGCCCATTGATTTATATTAGAGCTGTGAAACTTTGCCGGGAAAACTGATTAAATGGCAAGTTATTCCAGTTATCAGTTATTTTTCTGCATAAACGGTTAACTGATTTCCAAGATATTTACTCAAAATATGTTTTGGGTCTTCTTCTCATGCTTTAACATTGATATCACACTTGTAGTAGGATTATAATCACTTGGTGTATTCAGTTATTACCAGATAACTAACTGTTATGATCTGCTCAGTAACCAGCTATGATATTCTCTCCAGTTTCACAGCTCTAATTTAATTATCAAGTTTTGTTCAATTACTCTGATAGAAAATTTATTTACTTTAATAGAGTGAACACTAATATCCTTTGCTCTGTATCAAAGTATTGGAAACAGTGGAAATTCAAAACTGAAGCTAAAAGTGAAACTGGAAAACTGAAAAACTCTAATAGAGCAGTCTCTTTTGGCATTTCGATAAATAAAGTTCAAATAGGCAAGGATCCACACTGTACATACATTGCTATACAATTCATAATCCCTACCACACATACCGTTCCTTATTAGTAGCTGGTATATCAATCTTCTTATCTAGGTTAACCATCTGAACTGACTTCAACAAGTGATCACTCAACACACTACCATCATTAGTACACAGGATGAGCAGACAATCTGTATGTGTGGGGAATGATGGTATATTGTGAGTTTACTTTGTAGAGGCTGTATCATGTCTCACAGGTGATGGTGTGTATCTGAACATCATCCATTATATGAGATGTGTCACTGCTTGAAGTTTCTTAGTTTACTAGAGTGGTATATCCCCAGTATATGGAACAGTTAATTGTTTGGAATTTTAGTAGCTTTTCAGTAAACCTGCATTCACTGATGTTTACTGAGAGTTTAAAACTTAGTAAAACAATTATGTTCCATATACTTAAAGTTACTGACATTTTACTATCAGTATAACTGGGCACAACTACAGTAAAGCAGCTTAACAAATTAGTAAACTAAGAACCTTCAAGCAGTGTGTACAGTTGGCATTTGCTTCCCCAGTTATCACCAGGTACACATTAATACACAGCTGGGTGGCCTAGAGAAGTATGAGCAAACATTTTCTCACTCAGCTAGGTATCAAATACATACAAAAGCCAACACTTTTGACTACCATATCTATTCAAGTATTTAAAATAACAAAATCAAATGTTTTTGGGGGTAACACATATGTACATGCACACAAAACATAGAGGATGCAATGAAACATCTCTTAACAAAATACTCAGACAAAATTTATTATAACAAATCCGACTCCATCTATTTTACTTTAAGTGTTTGTTATACCACCACTGGTCGGTCACGAAGTCCATTTAAAATCCAAATATAAAAAAGTGAACTTAAATACAAGCCATTACACCTGAAATACTAGCTCTACTCACATCTCAAGCACAAACCGTACTCAATATTATTAATAAGCGAACCTTTGCAGTTGTCTGTGTGTGTTGTGTGCACTTGATCAACATTAAAAGGTCCACTGAAATAATAAAATACACTTTGGCTATTATCAATCCTTGCTACTAGTGGGATAGGTTGGTACATGTGATTTAGTCAGATTTTGTTTTGTTTAGTAGATATAACACATTTTAGTGTAATTGTGGTTTGTCAATTATATTACGTCATAACGCATCAGACAAAGAAATTTTACTATGCATGAGGTGCCATTAAAGCAACAGAAGCGTACATGTACAGCTAGATTCAATTTAGTTTCATGTTATATCTGCCATAATAACTTCAAACATGGTAAGAACTTTTACTGCAAGCAGTTACAAGCTAGTAAGTGAATTTATGCTGGTCTTGTGGTGAACACTTGAGAACTCCTGTTAAAGAGACTGTAAATCAACAGCATAGTGGTCAAAACACGTCTGAATTTATTTCTTAAGATGTTTGAATACACTGAAGGGTCCAATACAAGTAGAGAAATGCAAGGAAAAATAATTGAGATGGCACCACTGGCAAGACATCATCCCTACCAGGCTGAGAAGTGACTCAGGAAAGTGTAACATAGATACCATTGTTTGTTCATGGTACTGCTAACCCAGCTTTGTAAACAAATCGAACTAATTTTACTTCAGTGAAGCATAATGAAGCATGAACTTCAATAATGTGAAGCACACAGACTGAGCTGCTACTAGTCTTGCGTGGCCAGACCCTTTCCATGCAGCCGCTTATAATCTACAATCAATAAGCAGCTGCGTGGAAAGGGTCTGGCCACACGAGACTAAGCTGCTACAGGCAACTACAGAACAACTCCGCTATTCCAGCAGAATGTTCAAGTAATGTTGGAACACTATGAAGTTAAAAAGGAGAACTTTGGCATTGCCACCTGCACGTTATACTTTCATTGTTTATCTACCTTTCCCATTGCAAAGTGTGTAATAACAATATCTCTGGTTCTTTGTCTTGCATCACAACGTGATGTAACTAGACTTTGTGGCTTAATATCTCGGTACAACAACATAATTGAATTATTAATAAGGTGTTTTTGTGCATTGCATGATACAAACAAGTGGCAAGTAAATTTTCCATTTCAGTGGACCTTTAAAGCACATTCACAGCACTTCTGGTGTACTCGCAGTGGTGTACTCTGTTCAGTTGCAGTAGTTCAGTTTGAGTGCAGTTCGATTACTGTTCATACGAGGGAAACTAACTGTGCAGAACTGATCTAAACCGTGCTGGCATGTCGTGTGAACAGGGTGTTAGATAACACACCACTACACTTACATACATCAGTCAGAAGCCTGGTCATCATTTATTTACTGGTCTCCACAATACCAGTGGCCTCCCCTATTAGTTTCCTAGCTTTTGCTGACCCCTCTTCACTCATCATTTTCTTTACAACTTTGTAGTAATGGTACTCTGATGTCTCCATACTTGTCCCTTAGTAGACCCACATTACTGGGTGGTAGCCCCTCCAGTAATAATGCCATTGACAACAAGGTGTCTTGACAACCTGTGCATAAGGTGAGGAAGCATCACACTGTAGTTATCATTATACAGTATAGTAGCACTATATATTAGGAATGATGAAGGTTAGGCTTTTCTAGCCACCTAAGCCCAAAAGTGCCTTAAGAATGACCTAAAATACTTCCTAAAAGTTGCTGAAAGATTCAAACATAATTAGTGGAATTTTCTACTGCCTGTCTGCCTGCCTGCCTGACTGACTAATGCCTTCAGACAAGCATAACTCAATAAAGGCTAAGGATACAGGCTTGATTTTTTCACTGTTCAACGTCACTTCAGCCTGTCAGGTGCTTTTTGGAATACTGCAGCACATACAATGCATGTATCTTGGACTTATGTCCCATTTCATTTTGCTGACATCCCAAGGTATTGATTTGCAGTAACACAATGGCTTCCCTATATTTGTAAACTGGAATCGTCCATATTTTCTGTGGAGATTGGATTGATTGCAGAGGTGCTTCTCTCAATATTCTTCTTTCGCAACGCTTTGGAACAGGATGAACATACTGTACACAGCTGAAACATAATGACCACTTCACTTTCGAATCAGTAATTGACAATTGGGGTGCATGAATTGTCCTTTTTTTTTTCCTCGTGATGACTGGATTGATTACAGAGGCTCTTCTCCTACTGTTCTTAGCACTATGTAACAGGCTGACAATAGCTGAAAATGAACCTTAATGTGGCAACTTCACTTTCCAGCCAGCAAACGATAGTTGGAATGTGTATTCAGATGAAAAAAATTAATTCAGACACCATTCATTCTTATGATGCAGTAAGTGCTGGTTCACTGGTTACAATAATGTTACAAAAAAGTAAACCAAGTATAAATAAAAAGTAGGAATATTAAGTTTGATTATGGATCATAGGAAAAAAGTGGGGATACTAGTGGACATTCAATCTCTAATTCAGTCTATACCCATGACCAAATTAGGGATTAAACATCCACTAGTCTATCTACTTGTTTCCCTACTTTTTCTATGATTTTTAAATTCTGTATTTTTCCTGATGTCAGGGGGGGTAGGTCATGATGCACGTACGCGTAATGACTATTGCACAAGTACTAAAAATATTTCATGTGGGTGAAATAGTCTCTGTACAAAAAGTAGAGGAAGGGGTGCATTGGGGCGTGATACATATCAATTCTACTCAGTTTGCTGTTTACAATGGTGTGAATCACGATTATAAAAATGCTGCCATTATGGAGTAATTGGACTTACAGGATGACGATGTGTGGTGGTCACGACTTTCATGTTTACAGTAGCAGTAATCATCAATGATTACAGTACAACCATTGTTGTGTGATTTATTACCTTCAACAGAGAGTATTACTATGTTTAAAAAATACTTTTGTTAGCGCTTCATAGTGCACGTGGTCTTGTCCTACCTCCCCCATCTTTATGTTGTACGTATGTACTAAGAACACAATTATCTTTATTTGTTAGTCTTCCTATGGGAGATCAGTAAACAGCTTGTACACTGTGATCAATTACTTTAGTGTGGCTAACAGGAATATTGGGGCAAATGTTGATAATAGAAGGCTGAAATTACTCCTATCAAACTGTATGATGTATTACTATTCAGCAGGGTTCTTCCTAAAATGATGGGAGCTGCCCAAAACATTCTCTCTAAAAACCACCATAGAAATACCGCTTATAATGAAAGTCACCTTTACAGAATATTCTTAATTGAAATCCAGTGTTAAAAATAAGAGAACAGTTATAGACAGCTGGACGTTGAATTTTTCCAAGTTATCAAAACTCAATTTTTTGTACTGCCTACCTGCTGGACCAAGCCCATTCCAACAAAGAAATGACAATGGCAAACTGTATTATTACCACATTGTAAACAATTGTTGATAACTTAGTACAAACACAAAACGCACATATAGTACACGTTATGTACTATACCGGGATGCCTTCTATAATATAGCATGACTATATGGTACTTCCTGTAGCTGGTGATCAACTACTTCCTGTTTAGTAGCCACTCCCTCGCCTGATGCAGCAGTTACTTCCTGTGTAGAACATCCATCCATTTCCTGTATGAGAGAAGTACATTCTATTACATTAGTATTGAATGCCTGAGCTGTACCCATAATGTTGTACACAAGATGTTGTATCATACTTACCAAGGTAATAACACATTGTGAAGGTTACAGTGTATCTCTATATCATTTTACATATTGATATCAGTAAAGTATTGAATTTCTCGATATTATTGAAATTAGTGCTGTGCAAACCTTAAAACATTAAGAAACCTTTAAACCAGTTTTTCCACCCACTTGGTAAACCATAAATTATCCCTGCTGACAAGCATACAGTGTAACCTCAAAGCATGTGATTGTAATAACTGTTCTGGTAAGACATGATGTTGATGGCCACTTTGGTACCTCCCTAAACCTTACAGCAGGCTTGTTGAGACTACCAATATCACTTTACTACACACAACCAATTAACCAGTTATTGCCAATTATTGGTAGGCAATTAACTGGTGATAAAAGTAGGTGTACAGCACTAGGAGCCTGATGGGATGGTATATTTAGCGGAATGGTGGAAACAGCGGAATTGGTGGAAACGGCAGAAACAGTAGAATCATCATTTGCAGATTATGGACAGCCTTAGAACACCCTTCACCAGTTACAGTAGCTGCTTACTGTTACACATATAAATACAGTCACGACGATTGAAGCGCATGCTTTTTATAGCACTGATTTTCTGTCTTCTTGCAACTTAACATCACCTGTGGCAACCAATTCTTAGAGTGTAGTTATATCTCAACCCTTAAACTCCGTATTTTGAAGCACATGTTACTAGCAGTGCCTTCAAGGGGGGCGCTAACAATTGAAAATCTGTAAACGCCACCCCGAGAAAACAGAGTATGGCCACCCAAGACTAGGCCTGACCATTCAACACCAATTGTTCCGCATTTCAAAACGTCACATAAGTTAAAGAACATTCTAGAATGCTCTTATCACGTGTTTGGTACCTAACTATAAGGCACTTCTAGTAACATGTGTTTGGTACCTAACTATAAGGCACTTCTAGTAACATGTGTTTGGTACCTAGCTATAAGGCACTTCTAGTAACATGTGTTTGGTACCTAACTATAAGGCACTTCTAGTAACATGTGTTTGGTACCTAACTATAAGGCACTTCTAGTAACATGTGTTTGGTACCTAACTATAAGGCACTTCTAGTAACATGTGTTTGGTACCTAACTATAAGGCACTTCTAGTAACATGTGTTTGGTACCTAACTATAAGGCACTTCTAGTAACATGTGTTTGGTACCTAACTATAAGGCACTTCTAGTAACATGTGTTTGGTACCTAACTATAAGGCACTTCTAGTAACATGTGTTTGGTACCTAACTATAAGCCACTTCTAGTAACATGTGTTTGGTACCTAACTATAAGCCACTTCTAGTAACATGTGTTTGGTACCTAACTATAAGCCACTTCTAGTAACATGTGTTTGGTACCTAACTATAAGGCACTTCTAGTAACATGTGTTTGGTAACTAACTATAAGCCACTTCTAGTAACATGTGTTTGGTACCTAACTATAAGCCACTTCTAGTAACATGTGTTTGGTACCTAACTATAAGGCACTTCTAGTAACATGTGTTTGGTACCTAGCTATAAGGCACTTCTAGTAACATGTGTTTGGTACCTAACTATAAGGCACTTCTAGTAACATGTGTTTGGTACCTAACTATAAGGCACTTCTAGTAACATGTGTTTGGTACCTAACTATAAGGCACTTCTAGTAACATGTGTTTGGTACCTAGCTATAAGGCACTTCTAGTAACATGTGTTTGGTACCTAACTATAAGCCACTTCTAGTAACATGTGTTTGGTACCTAACTATAAGCCACTTCTAGTAACATGTGTTTGGTACCTAACTATAAGCCACTTCTAGTAACATGTGTTTGGTACCTAACTATAAGCCACTTCTAGTAACATGTGTTTGGTACCTAACTATAAGGCACTTCTAGTAACATGTGTTTGGTAACTAACTATAAGGCACTTCTAGTAACGTGTGTTTGGTAACTAACTATAAGGCACTTCTAGTAACGTGTGTTTGGTAACTAACTATAAGGCACTTCTAGTAACGTGTGTTTGGTAACTAACTATAAGGCACTTCTAGTAACGTGTGTTTGGTAACTAACTATAAGGCACTTCTAGTAACGTGTGTTTGGTACCTAACTATAAGGCACTTCTAGTAACAGGTGTTTGGTAACTAACTATAAGGCACTTCCAGTAACATGTGTTCGGTAACTAACTATAAGGCACTTCTAGTAACGTGTGTTTGGTAACTAACTATAAGGCACTTCTAGTAACGTGTGTTTGGTAACTAACTATAAGGCACTTCTAGTAACGTGTGTTTGGTAACTAACTATAAGGCACTTCTAGTAACGTGTGTTTGGTAACTAACTATAAGGCACTTCTAGTAACGTGTGTTTGGTAACTAACTATAAGGCACTTCTAGTAACATGTGTTTGGTAACTAACTATAAGGCACTTCTAGTAACGTGTGTTTGGTACCTAACTATAAGGCACTTCTAGTAACATGTGTTTGGTACCTAACTATAAGGCACTTCTAGTAACAGGTGTTTGGTAACTAACTATAAGGCACTTCTAGTAACATGTGTTTGGTAACTAACTATAAGGCACTTCTAGTAACATGTGTTTGGTAACTAACTATAAGGCACTTCTAGTAACGTGTGTTTGGTAACTAACTATAAGGCACTTCTAGTAACGTGTGTTTGGTAACTAACTATAAGGCACTTCTAGTAACATGTGTTTGGTACCTAACTATAAGGCACTTCTAGTAACAGGTGTTTGGTAACTAACTATAAGGCACTTCTAGTAACATGTGTTTGGTAACTAACTATAAGGCACTTCTAGTAACGTGTGTTTGGTAACTAACTATAAGGCACTTCTAATAACATGTGTTTGGTACCTAACTATAAGGCACCTCTAGTAACATGTGTTTGGTACCTAACTATAAGGCACTTCTAGTAACATGTGTTTGGTACCTAAATATAAGGCACTTCTAGTAACATGTGTTTGGTACCTAACTATAAGGCACTTCTAGTAACATGTGTTTGGTACCTAACTATAAGGCACTTCTAGTAACATGTGTTTGGTACCTAGCTATAAGGCACTTCTAGTAACATGTGTTTGGTACCTAACTATAAGCCACTTCTAGTAACATGTGTTTGGTACCTAACTATAAGCCACTTCTAGTAACATGTGTTTGGTACCTAACTATAAGCCACTTCTAGTAACATGTGTTTGGTACCTAACTATAAGCCACTTCTAGTAACATGTGTTTGGTACCTAACTATAAGGCACTTCTAGTAACATGTGTTTGGTAACTAACTATAAGGCACTTCTAGTAACGTGTGTTTGGTAACTAACTATAAGGCACTTCTAGTAACGTGTGTTTGGTAACTAACTATAAGGCACTTCTAGTAACGTGTGTTTGGTAACTAACTATAAGGCACTTCTAGTAACGTGTGTTTGGTAACTAACTATAAGGCACTTCTAGTAACGTGTGTTTGGTACCTAACTATAAGGCACTTCTAGTAACAGGTGTTTGGTAACTAACTATAAGGCACTTCCAGTAACATGTGTTCGGTAACTAACTATAAGGCACTTCTAGTAACGTGTGTTTGGTAACTAACTATAAGGCACTTCTAGTAACGTGTGTTTGGTAACTAACTATAAGGCACTTCTAGTAACATGTGTTTGGTAACTAACTATAAGGCACTTCTAGTAACGTGTGTTTGGTAACTAACTATAAGGCACTTCTAGTAACGTGTGTTTGGTAACTAACTATAAGGCACTTCTAGTAACATGTGTTTGGTAACTAACTATAAGGCACTTCTAGTAACGTGTGTTTGGTACCTAACTATAAGGCACTTCTAGTAACATGTGTTTGGTACCTAACTATAAGGCACTTCTAGTAACAGGTGTTTGGTAACTAACTATAAGGCACTTCTAGTAACATGTGTTTGGTAACTAACTATAAGGCACTTCTAGTAACATGTGTTTGGTAACTAACTATAAGGCACTTCTAGTAACGTGTGTTTGGTAACTAACTATAAGGCACTTCTAGTAACGTGTGTTTGGTAACTAACTATAAGGCACTTCTAGTAACATGTGTTTGGTACCTAACTATAAGGCACTTCTAGTAACAGGTGTTTGGTAACTAACTATAAGGCACTTCTAGTAACATGTGTTTGGTAACTAACTATAAGGCACTTCTAGTAACGTGTGTTTGGTAACTAACTATAAGGCACTTCTAATAACATGTGTTTGGTACCTAACTATAAGGCACCTCTAGTAACATGTGTTTGGTACCTAACTATAAGGCACTTCTAGTAACATGTGTTTGGTACCTAAATATAAGGCACTTCTAGTAACATGTGTTTGGTACCTAACTATAAGGCACTTCTAGTAACATGTGTTTGGTACCTAACTATAAGGCACTTCTAGTAACATGTGTTTGGTACCTAACTATAAGGCACTTCTAGTAACATGTGTTTGGTAACTAACTATAAGGCACTTCCAGTAACATGTGTTTTAAAATATGGTGTGATAATTGGAAGGTGATGATCAATAAATCATTAAATTAATTGATGAGGCTCGAGATTACAGTCTAAGAATTGATTGCCACAGATGATGGTAAGCTGCAAGAAGACAGAAAATCGGCACTACAAAGACCATGCTATGTAGCTGTATTTATATAACAGCAAGCAGCTAACTGGCGATGGGTACCCCTAGCAATGTATAGCAATGTAATTGATGAATTACAAAATAATTGGTCAAGTGAATTACAAAATACATTTAATTTTACTGTACTACATGTATTGTTACAAAGCAAGGTGAGAAACAAAACTGTGTGTGATAGTATTTACTGAACACCTGATTTTTAGAAGTAACACAGCATCAACTTGTTTCCATTTACATTGTTCAAGTTTTATCACTTTGAAAAGGATGTGCTTTCCTAAAGAATTTATCTAGGTATCTGAGCTCTCAAATACACTTTATACTCGAAGGGCATAAACATACAGTATCCTGAGATTACATATAGAATAGCTGAATGTATGAATATCATTACCTATCCATGATCCAGTAGTCTACATGTACCACAACTAGTATGAATACTATTGACATCTCACAAGGTGAGATCCCCTCACCGTTAACTAAATTCACACATGAGACAATAATTTACCATTTTAGGCTGTATAGATACAGGATGTGTAAGATGTGTAAGTGAGGAATAGAAGAAGTAAGGGAGACAGCGAGAAATTACTTGATGCATAATTCAAGAACACTCTAGGGCTCAATCCAGGATGTTAAGTGTGTGTGTGTGTGTGTGTGTGTGTGTGTAGTGTGTGTGTGTGTGTGTGTGTGTGTGGGGGGGGGGGGGGATTTGGGTAATACAAATACGAGAGAGGATCACTACATCACTACACAGCACTCCGAAACGCGAAGCATGAGATTTCTGGGGGTCCACCCTCCTCCCAGATTAATCACTGTACTCAAATCAAAGTGGCCATAGAGCACAAGCATCAAAGTACCAAATCCACTCACACATGAAGAAGATCACATGTTAGTAAGTAGTGCCGTTAGGAGATTTCATTCAATCTATACATACAGTACTGGGTTAGTCCTGTGTTTAAAGAGTTCTGCTCATCACTTTGATGCCCACCAATGGAATTTGAGGAATGTGCTACAATGACTAGTTTTTTCTCAGCCAGTCAAATGAGCTAACTGTAATTCATTGTATTTTTATATTATAAATTTTTGGTTGCTATGGAGTGCAGCTAGAGCAAACTTTTTACAACATAAGAACTATCTTCTCAACAGTTGTAGTGATGTGCGATACTTATCAATATATCGGAATATCGCGATATATATCAATATATCGGAATATCGCGATACTTATCAATATATCGGAATATCACGTATCGATATTTTGATTGAACAATCACGGAAATACGAAGGTCTGGATATCTTCAATTTAAGAGTGTTGCTGGGTTTTTTACCTGTTTCCTAGACTCCTTAAACTTGTTATATAATAGTGCAATGGTGTAATGGCTGATACTAAACAATAAAAAAATTATCGACCACCCACGCACTTATTTAAACTTGGCTTCTTTGTACAAAGGATGCACTGTATCGCATATTGATATCATATCGCGACTACACAGCTGTTAGATAATTTCAGGCGTATCGTACATCACTAAACAGTTGTATATATTTTTTTCTATTCTAGGAAAACTTTCTTTGCAAAATCTTGATTCAGCCTTTCACTTTTATGGGATGGACACTCTTCCTTTCAACTCAAAGGGATCCTTCCTTTCTCATTCACTGGCTGCTTTTAGGTTTGGTTACATGAACGGACAGACACATATACATTAGACAAGACATTTATATTGAAAAAAAAACCTTACACCATATTGTATGGTATAGTGTATGGATGCAATACATAATTCAGCATAACTCAGTACACCAAAAACACCTCAATGTATGTACACACCTCATCACCTCCATCCCTAATTTCTTCACTACATTTAGGGCAATGAAATATCTTCTTATTTCTAAAAATCAATAAACAAATTGATAATGACACAGTATACAAACATAGACATCTATTTTTGTCTTTTAGGATATAACAAACACCATGTCCATATATATGAAGTAATATGTACACAATACAAGTATTAGAGCTGTTATATTGACATATTGTAATGATGGTATATATGGTAAACAAAGCAAAGGTTAATAAGATTGGAGACAAAAGCAGAATACTGTTGCATTGGTGAGAACTTGCTCACAAACACCCTGTTTATCAAACAACTAACAATGCAGCATTTTCTAGTCATCATTTTCAATACACTATTTTAATAGAGATATACATATGTAGATAGACAGACAGGCATACAGATGGGACAGGCGGACTGACAGACAGATATACAGATGGATGGACTAACAGACAGACAGACAGACAGATAGGCACGTACATACATGCACACATTTTAATGAGTCCTTTGAGACCTGAAAAGTGTACAGTGTGCATTGTAGTTTTGTTAGAGTATCCATAGACAGACAGACAACTAAGGTAAGCAATGTCTGTAACCAAGTAACTATGGTACACTGACATGAATGCTATATCTGTAGATAGGTCATCATTGTTGACCCATAATTCAACTTTCTGTTAATTCAGTTAACTCTTAAACCCACAAAGGAATGAGTGTTTACACATATGGGCACACATGGTGACAGTAGGTGGGGAAACTTAATTCTTTTAGCCTAAAACAACAACACAATATGTAAACATGTTCACTGGGCTACTTGGAGAAGCTTAAATGAACACTGTAACTACAGTGGCTTACTTGTTATGAAGTGATGAACACCAGTGAGTTGCATCTTTGTGTTTTGAAATTTTGCCACATTTTTAATTACAATTGTAAGTTTACTCACGAAAGTTATATATATATGGCCTGATAGAAATTTTATAGCAAATCGAACAGAACTTGTTGCAAGCTGATAGGAGCAACCACTATTGAGATATAGATCATTTTATAAAGGTGTGTAAACAGTTTGCTTATTTTCTTGTCTAAAAGTTGTTTTTTTTACATGGTTGGTTTTGACATAAGTGTTTAGCATTAGGGAAAAACCCTTGGTATCATTTTAATCCTTGTTACATCACAAGTAGAATGACATAATTGCATAGCCATAGGATGAATGCTTCAAGTCACAGCGCTTTGTGCAAGGCATGCACATTTGGGCCAGTTTTCTGGTCTATGTGGGTTTAAGGGTTAAATAGACACATACTGTACATACAAAAGTTAATGCCCTGCTAATGTTTATAAATGGTGATTGTAGTAGACTAGTTGTCACTCTCAAACCAGTCTGTTATAGTTCTACCCTAGCTTGTAAGCATAAATTGGAAATGTGTCTTAATATACACTGTATGGTACTTTGTGTGGGAAGATCAAAGTACTGAAGAGTACTTTATTAGTCATAAAGAAGCAAAGGTTTTTAATACTACTACAAGCACTGCTGTGAGTGCAATATGGAAAAATAACATGCAGGTGTGGAGGTAGGTGAGAAACCAATATAACACGAGGTGAAACCAGGTGCTCATATTGGACTAAAGACCATGCCCAAGTGCTATTTCATACTGGATGAGTGTGGCAGTGCTTACTGCACTAAACTAATAGCTGCAAAGAGTGAAGGAGATGCTAAGTAGTAGGAGGTGACCTTGTACTACTTAGTAGGCTTGAGACTATTCTATAATGCTTTATAAATGTCTGGAGGAGTGCAGCAATGCAGTTGCAGCATTAAGTGGTTTAAGTTGACAAGAGCAAAAGTGGTTAACTGCTTGTGCCTTGGTCCACACATTTTGGTTTCATCACTAAATAGAATCCAAAATTTAGTCTACTTGTGGGCCATCATGATTAGCAGGTGCTAGTGTGTAACATGTACAGTATAATCTGGGTGGTGTGGCAACAGTGACAACGAGGATGACAATGACACATAATATGACAGGAAATGAATTCCATGCTCCACCTGGCTTTGTAAATCATGGACAGGACCAAGGATAAACACTGAGATGTGACAGTGTTATGATGTATCCATTAAAAAAAATCAAGTCATTTTTTAATAATTACCTGTGCCTGGTGGTCCTTGCTTGAAGGATGACTGTAATCCAGGTGAGCAAGCTTAGAATGGCCCCTAAGGCTGTCAAATATTATAACAAAGGTGATACATTATTGTAGGAGGTTGTTCAAGAAGAACCACTTTGTTTTAACATCACTCCCAGTTCTGACAATAAACATCACTTCTGGTTATAACAACCCACCTGGTTGTGATACCTGAACACAAGCTGTTGTATAGCGTTAACTACTCCCCACTGCTTGTTTATTCTTTTACAGCCATAGAATAAAATCTGTGGCGGTTTGTACACTCATATCACACCTAATTTTTCTTTTCACTAAAAACCATGTGTATATACAGCTTTGCTATGCTTTAGATGATTTCCATATTAAGACACTGTGGTATTGGTAAGATCTTATTTGGTTGATGAACCATTGTACTAACTGTAAATGACGCAAATAAAATTATAGCATCAAATAAATCATAAATTTTGCAAAGTATAGAATTAATGGGATCATAAAGACATCAAACGATTGTCGATTATGATTGCCAAATATAGTAGGAACTTACAGTCAGAGAAATGTGGATGACGTATGACTTGTTTAATAGAGCAGTTGAGCCATAGTTAAATTACTACATAGATTTGGGCCACAGAAGTTGAATCTTGTTGTTTGAAACTGGAAGAGCACCCAATACTTCAATAGAATTTATACTGCTGATTGAAAATCTCACAAGGGTCCAGAGGACCTGATGTGAGATTATAATTCAATTAGTGACCAGGTAAGTACATGACAGTGTATGTGGCCCCAAATATAGTTCAATACTCAGCAAATTTTAAAGCGCCTCTATTAACAATCAAGCTCACGTGATAATAGTTGGCCTCTAATGCGAGGCAAGGATGTGTTCCTCTTGGGTGAGCATTTTGCGAGCCCCAACATACAATATGGAATAATTTGTTAAATTCTTGTGGTTTTCATAGTAATAATGTGCGGTAGAATGTATGCAGGCTTGCCGTGTGATGCTGATAGCATTTGTACAAATTTCATCATATATACCCCTAAGCTAGATTAGCTCACGAGATCCACACACTAATCATTATGTAGCATCAAGTAGCAACTCTTAATCATTTACAGTGTTAGTCTAGCAGTACATAGTAGTACCATATGAGCTAAATTATCCAGCTGGATTAAGTCTCAGGCTGTAAGATAACCTAAAACAATAAGTATATCGTTGGAAAAAAAGAAAAAAAGTAATAGTACATGACAGTGTAGCTGAGAGGGTATTATTTCTAGGGAGGGAAATACACTGTCATGTACTTACCTGGTCACTAATAGAATTATAATCTCACATCAGGTCCTCTGGATCCTTGTGAGATTTTCAATTCTATGTCGTGACAAGGTTGCGTGCATGACAGTGTATGAGTTCAAAGCCTCCTGAGAACATCTTTATTCCATGTTTAATAAACATGTTAAACAAAAACCTTGAAATGAGAGTTAAGCTTCTCAGGGATGTCATGAGGGCAGATTGTCTGCAAACTGCTGATCATATTCAGCTATGGCTTTTATCATATTGAAGTGCATGTAAAGTACAGAATAGTTATTTCTTATATTTTAAATATTTTGCATTTTGATGCTGCAACGTCATCACTGCAGCCCCGCAAACCAAGCCTTTGTGTGGCAGCACCTGGCTAGTAGTTATGCTCTAGTTCATTTGGGAGTATGGTTGAGTTTGTATTTATTTATTTTCAAACATTCAGTACCACTTGTGCTGTGGTGCTAAGAAAAAAACTTGGCCAGAAGATAACGGTTTAGTCAAGATTCTGCTGTATTTAAATTTGGATAAAATGTCTATGAAATCCAGGAAAATTTATCCCACAATAATGTGACAATATAGTATGGCACAACTTGCAGCATAAAACCAAACTGCACAGTGCCCAGTTGTCTTGTCTTATGCTTTCTCCATTTATACACAGCCAGTACTTTTCTGAATATATTCAGTAAAATTAATTTCATTTGTTGGAAAATATAAAAACACAATAATGTTGTTCCCAAGAATTGGTGAAGAATCATCCATTCAGTCAGCAACCACCTTCCTACACAGGGGTGTATATATATGCACAAAACTTGTAATTCTACAATATGCATCTGTTTCGTAGCTGGTGTGAATACAGGTCTTCCAGTAAAAAAAAAAAAAATGTACTGAGACACCGTACCATTAGATACAGTAGTTTGAGGTCCAAAAATCATGGACTAACTTTTATTGCATCTAATTGCATGTGACTCACATGCTGTAATTCAAATTACGTTTGGGTACTATCGAATAGATGCCACTAAGAGGGTAAGATTACTAAGATACTTTTCCACTTAAAACTCGCGAGAGTACCATCTGCAAACTGATCACATCACATTATATTGTAATGAATGAAACAAAACAATGTTGGAGTGTGCATAAGTCATCCTTGATTTAAAAAATAAGGTAAATAAGTATAGTCTTCCCAACTGACAGTTACTATATATAAGACACTCTTATACAAAACATTCTGTTGTCTATATTAGTTCTGAAATTTGACCGAAAAATGTCCCCTTGAAAGCAACATAATAAAATTTAGCATACTAAAACTACATGTAGCGAAATGGGAGCCAGACTAGTACAAGAGGATTATCAGGCTAAGATATTGCAATGTTGGGAACACCATTCCTCTGCATGGACGCCACAGAATCTGTTTCACAGTAATTCTCAATTTCTGTCTTTGTTATTGTTGTGTGGTATAAAATATTTTGCATATTGCATGCATTCATTTCACATAATAGTCCGATACCTTTTTAATGTAACGACACCTTTGGTGTGGTTGTTAGCAGGCTTATAATGTAGGCCTGTAGTAGTTGCTTATTTGAGAATGTATATGTATATTTAAGATCTTCACCTCTCAAATACACGTGCACTTTATGAGACATCAAATGTCCTTGAGTTTTAGACATTTGCTAGAATAAACTATTCTTTGCTGTAAGTGATAGTGGGTCAAATTGGTATTAAATACACACACACAGTCACTGCTAGAAATAAGCAGTTTTCCTAAAATAAAACTGGCATCAGGTTAAGTACCATGGAGGTACTATTTCATGGTGCTGACACAACCCAATCACTGATGAGTGGGTGCCCCAATGCTTGATAATATACCCTCTCATGTGATGCTTTTGGTGTAGTGGTATGGCTCATATTTCAGCTAGAAGCAGTCCTGCTGGATAGTACTACTATATAGACACATGCTTTGATGTGTAAGGTCCGATAGCATTTTGACCACATGAACTAAAGGCTATTTGTCATGAATATACTTCATCCAGAATATGTCTTGAAAGCTGCATGACTAAAACCTTCTCCTTGTTACTCTGTGTGTCACCTGGCTAATTGATAGCCAATTTTGGTGTTATATCTGTTAGCTACTTAAAAGCATAATCTTATACATGCACAAGAGACTGTATCATGTAGCTACAGTGTAAGATTACAGCAATTTGCAACAAAAGAGCTGAATAAAGCATACTTTCTGATTGTCTACTGGACCTGATGCTGAGGAAATCAGTTTCAGATAACTCAACATCAGCAGATACCCAGCTGGCTTTCTAGCTCATGTAGGCAGGCACTTAGAGGTGCTTTACATCTCTCAGGGTAGCCATATTCTGGTGAGCATTTTTCTAACAAGTCCAGCACCTTTGTAACTGGTGAGCTATTGCATGTCCATATGCAAGCTCGTTCTGACCTGCTATAACAGGTCCAAAGCTGTGATACCTGTACACTGGCTCGATCTGACCTATGTACATCCCTAAGGGTAAGGGATCATATTTCCAACAGACCCATCACTTTCGTAGTTGGCAAACTATTGTATCAAACTTGTTCTGACCTGTTATAACATAAGTCCAGCTTGGCTGGTGAGCTGTGATAGTTGTACACTAGCTCAATCTAACATCCCTCCAGGTAAGGGATCATATTACCAACAGGTCCAGCATTTTTGTAGCTGGCGAGCTATTGAATCAAGCTCATTCAGACCTGCTATAACATAAGTCCAGCTTGGCTGGCGAGCTGTGATTGTTGTACACTAGCTCGGTCTGACCTATGTACATCCCTCAAGGTAGGGGATCATATTTCTAACAGGTCCAGCACTTCTGTAGCTGGTGAGCTATTGTATCAAGCTCATTCTGACCTGTTATAACATAAGTCCAGCTTGCCTGGTGAGCTGTGATAGTTGTACACTAGCTCGATCTAACATCCCTCAGGGTAGGGGATCATATTTCCAACAGGTCCAGCATTTTTTGTAGCTGGCAAGCTATTGCATGTCTATATGCAAGTTTGTACTGACCTGCTATAACATAGGCCCAGCTTGGCTGGCGAGCTGTGATAGCTGTACACTAGCTCGATCTGACCTATGTACATCCCTCAAGGTAGGGGATCACCTTTCTAACAGGCCCAGCACTTGTAGCTGGAGAGCTATTGTATCAAGCTCATTCTGACCTGTTATAACATAAGTCCAGCTTGGTTGGTGAGCTGTGATAGTAGCACACTAGCTCGATTTGACCTGCATATTGTCGATGTCCCGCAACCAATCCAATACAGTCCTGCAGTAGCTACAAAAGACTATCACAGAAAATATCAAGCCCTCTGAGAGGCAGACTGGAATAGTCGTCAAGCTGAATTATTGCCAATTCAACTGTATGATTGGTGGACAGTACTATAAATGTCAGACCAGATGAATGGCAGACTGAATCACTGTACAAAAATCAACTGTACTAGTAGCACTGCACTAATTTTCAAACCGGTCAAATGTCAGGGTATAGACTGAATCAATCACCACACCAACGAAGTGAAAGAATATATATATCTATGGATGGTGCCGGACATACTGAGTGGAGTCCAGAATCAATTGTCAGGCGAACTGTGTGGTAGCGCGTAGTACAGTCCAATTGGCAACTTGGCTAAATACCAGTGGGTAGATGGTGGCGATCCCTCACTCACACTGGCCGGGGTTCCTTAAATCTCCATGCCAGCATCGATGAGTCATCATATATCACAAATAGAGCTATCAGTCCGAGTATCAGTCCATTCTCAATGGCCATAGGGGAAAAGGCGGGATTTTGAGACAATCAACAAATTCTGCGTTCCTTGATGGACAAGATCTCTCGACGATTGATAATGGTTGACGAAGCACAAGTAATGCCATAGGAGTGATATTATGGCTGAAATACACATTTAAAATAATGGCGCCAAAATAAACAACCACCTCTGCCGAGGAAAATAAGAGGCCAACTATTATCACATGAGCTTGATTATTAATAGAGGCGCTTTAAAATTTGCTGAGTATTGAACGATATTTGGGGCCAAATACACTGTCACGTATGCAACCTCGTCACGACATAGAATTACAGTACAAATTCTGTGAGTGTACACACACACAATGTATATACATTGAGACTTCTAAGTCATACTATAAAATTGTATGATACACATCTGTATATTATGAATATGATGTGTGCATGCACACACACCCCTGTAGGTATACAAAACATTTTCACTGTAAATGCATAGGTTATAATATGTGAGGAGGCATAGGAAAAGGGACCTACAGTATAGAGACTTTTTAAAAACCTTTTGAGTAAAAGTCAGTAAATTTCCGTTTACTTTTAGGTAAGTATAGCAAATTACAAGAAATTACACTTGTTTGTCATATTGACTTGAATACTGTATGAATAGCTGGCCAGTTGTGGAATTATTTGATTAGCATAACTCAAGTTCCATGTATAACTGCTATAGGTCACTTATGCATGTTGATCATTACTAGGAGTTCATAAGCACCAAGCTCCTGTCATTACTAAGAGGGTGGAGAAGATTTACTATACCATTCATGGGTTTCATGGGTTAAAACACATACCATATAAGGTTTTGTGATGCATATCAAACATACACAATGTTTCTTAGTATGAGACAAGTCAAACAGACAAACATCCTTTGTATTACCATGTATGGATAGTGTTTGTGTAGCAAAGCAAATTCTAGAAGGTGAAAATTACATCCCATTACCCACTAGTTTATAGTATGTTCACGTTGAGCTGAATCCTGAAAAACAGGTAAAAATTAAAAGTGGATTTTTTCTCAACAGAGTTAACATTTCAGCCAACCAGATGATTATTAAAGGTGTCAACAACAGATACGGCTCCACTACAAGTTCGGGAAAGGGCTGTAATGGACACTGTACTTATATGGCTTCTCCATAGGAAATGTATTGTGAAAATTTTGATTGGCGATAAATATTATGTCAAACATTTGAACAAAAAGATTTTGAAATATTTTTAGTGGGTCAAGCAGTACTACAAATGAACCAAATTTCAAGATTATGTGTAATTGCATCCACGAGTTATTAAATGTTTTTGAGAGTTCAGCTCAACGTGAACATACTATAGTGGGAGGACCCAGGTGCCACATGCACTTCAAATCTTTCTTATCTGAGCTTTAGGTCACATCTTTTTGGTCTAAAACTTCTTGGGCTTTATAGGCAAGTGGTTTGCTTTGTACAGTGTATAAAGTAAATTTCTCTCTTAGAGGATTATAATAGGATTTTAAGAGAGGTGGTCTATATACACAGTTGGCCACTACAAGTTCCACATGTACTGTACATGCTTGTAGGGTTGGGTGATATTGAATTGTGTGACATGTGATTATTGCAATATTGCATGTAAAACTTGAAACACAACCACACAATTGGAATAGTCCATATGACTGCTTGTTTTCATTGCGAATTAGTTTACACACAACTTCTTTGCTAACAAGTTAACCAATTGACATAGTTAGCAATAATATGCATGAATTATATAAAATATTAGGTCTAGAAGAGACAAAAATTAGATGATAGTTATTGCAAAATGCGATAAATATTGCCTATGCAATAATATCGCGATGGCAAAATACATGTGATAATGGTAATGCGAGCACTTGCTTAGATGATATTGACAATTTATTGAAATATTGCCCAACCGTATTTGCTAGTATCAAAGGGGACATAGTCTCATTGACAACCATGATGTGTTCCCATGGTGTGGTTTAAGGCAGGTGAACACTAGTTAAATGTATTGTTAAGAATATGAAGCTAAATTGCATTCAGAGTTCATAGTGATAATTTAGTAATTAATATTAACATTTTTAGTCTACAAAAAGGTGAGTTGGTCAAGCCTTTGAAGTGACAAATAAAAGTTGAAGTGGACTAAAAGCACAATAATTAATATTGACCGCCATTGTGTATGGCTAAAAGAAAATACAACTGATAATCTGAGACAAGTTCTCAATTTAACAGTTGAACAAAAACAAATATAAACAGTTAGTCAGTTACAAACAGTATAGCCCTCCTATTCACCCTAACATTTTTGATGTAATTGTCTACTGAAAACCATAAAACGTCACCAAACAAACTCTACAAAATATAGACATGCAAAGCTTAATTCTAAATAATGGTACATCTTTTAAGTTTTTTTTAATTTTGCGGGCATACTTGAGTGCAACATGAATTCTATAGCAGTTCACTAATTTCCTGTAGTAATCTGGTTAAAAGTCAAAGTCTTTCAATTTTTTAAAAACAAGTCTTGAAAAAGGCTACCTCTATTTTGGGGACTCTAACATAATTATTTTAAAGCACTAGATCTTGAGTAAACTCTTAAATTTTGTAATATTTCTCATAATGATGTAATTTTGATCGGATATTGTGGCAAAACAAATTGAATACTAATTCTACTCTACTTAAAATACCAGCAGAAAAATTTGTGGCCTTCATAAGACATTTTAATTTTCCCTTGTGCTCAATATGTTCTTCCAAGTTAATCAATCTTCACTTATCATTAAAAATACAACAAAATAATTTTAGAAAAGGTCTCTGCACACTTCAAAGGGTGTGAGGGAGTGTGTGCGTGTGTGAATGTACACATGGAGTGTGTAAGGAACTTTACTCACTGTCTACCCAGCTGGTGTCAACTGGGGAAGCAACCCACCCATCAATGGTAACCACCACACTGTATAGTGCAAACTGTCCATGTATCACATGTAGGCAAGAGTCTATTATGTTTTTTAATCTTCCAATTATTCTTTCTGGCAATTCTTTTTAAATTTACTTAACAAAATTATTACTGTAATTTGTGCGCAAAAAAAAACAACATAATAGTTAGAGTTTTACATAATAGTTAGACATCAAAACACAGGTTCTATGGAATTTAGAAACCCAAGAGGCTCTGTGTTGTGGAGCATGAGCAAAGCGAGAGCGCTACTACAGGGCCTGCGGGTTTCTAAACTCCAAAGAACACTGTGTTTTGATGTCTAACTAATTTAGACCACCTTCACTGCTGCTTGTAACATGAGAAATGTAGCGTTCTTGAGTAGAACAAGCCCCTGTCAACTTGTAACCATGCTTGGTATTCAGCTTGTATCCAGCTCAACACATAATTGCCATGTTACAGGGGTGTAATTGCCTTGTTTTGTATCACCCCAGAGACAGGGATCTACTGAGACATGAACAAGAGATCTACAGGATTTAGATACCTGTAAGTAGCCAGTGAAATTTGAATATTTCACCTTCCTATATAAGTGACTGCTATATTAGAATTATGAACTGGAAGTTGACTGCTCTATTAGAGTATTTCAATCTTTTCAACCATTTTTATGTTTGCATTGTTTCAGTGTATCCAGATTTTAAATTTGCATCACACTACAAGACAAACTAATTAATCATTCCTAGAACTCATCCGATTATTCCAGAATATTCCCCAATTCTTTCCACTACCAATGATTCCTAAAAATATTCCGGTATAATAGACGCATCCCTACTAACATGACAAGTAAAAGTGGGACTTTGGGTACCACACCTTTATCTGTGAGATGTGGTACAGCCTATGAATGATTTAGATAAAATTAACTATTACTGACCCAATTAACATGTAATGTTTTTACTTGCACATAATCCACTGGTTAAACACCCAGTCTTAGCTATCATACGCATAGCAAGATATTTTAGATAAGGACTCTAGTTTGGTATTGAAGAAGAAAATAAAAGGTCAACACCTGCTAAGAATGGCTGTCCTCCACTAAAATTAATAATACAAGTACACGAAAAAATTTGGAATTTTCAACTAGAGTAGGGACAACAGTACATTGATAAAAAGTACTGAAACAAGTGCATAGGGGTAGTGAACAATACTAAAATACAGTTAAATAATAAGACGTGTTATATCCCTACTGTGCACTTGTTTATTTGCTTTTTATGGAACATGATTATAACCTAAGCCTAATGGTCATATAATGTTGTGTTTGTAATGTACATCATAGCTGCAATGTGTGAAAATGTATAGATAATATCAAGAGTACATTGATTTCTGCTGAAATACACTATGTCTCTTGAGTTGCGCCCTTTATGTTGGGAGTCTATTGTAGTAGGACACTCTCTCTTACTCTCTATATTATGTACTCTTGATAATATGTATCGGTTCCCCACTTTCTCTTCTATAAGCCCTACTCTACCTTTTACACATTTGTTAGCTATAACGTTGTTAACAATGATGTTACCAAATACGCTATGCTGTCTTTGTACCTGTCATAGGTTAGCTATACAGTACACATTGATCATCGTAGTGGAATATGGTGGAACACAACAAGTAATTGCTGCACATAAGGACGATGCTACTGGAGCGACTGACAACTGACAGGGAATTGTGAAAAAACATAATATGCAGGGTTTCTATGAGATTATGTATTTAATACATTATTATTCATGTATTTAACTAGACAAATGCTAAAAGCATTGTGGGGCGAGCCTGATCAATTGATGTTGATACTGACATTTGCCGGTCTGTATGAAGTAGCAGAAGTACCAGTACATGTAGGAATAAAATCAAAGTACTGTCCTGCAAATTTACCTTGATTCTCTTTCTTCAGCAGTTTCGGTCCGTCTTGTTGTCCTAGCCTGCTCTCTTCTTGTCCTGAGGCTCTCTTCTATTTCTGACTGACTCTGCTGTAATCTTATAGTAGTACATCTATTCCTATCATACTCTCTGCGCCTAGCCAATCTATACAAAATGGTTGAGTAATTCTACTAGAGTTGTAAAGTGATTATATTAAACCTTGCATCTCTTTGTTCAGGTGTTTCTGTCTGTCTGCGAATTCGGTCGCGCTCTCTCCTTCTTCGTAGCCTCTCTTCTCGTGCTTCATCAGTCTCCACATTACTTGCCATGTGGCACAATCTGCACACGTGGTAGCATGGACTGGTAAATTCTTGTTCGCTATCCGTATACGTGACGCTCGTACATACCTTGGACCGCTACATTCTCGTTTGCCATCCGTGTTTGTGACGCTCGTACATACGTTCTACCGTTACATTCTCGTTCAACATCGTAAACGTGACGCTCGTACATACGATGATCGCCGCATTTGATCGTTCACTATGTCCGTATACTTGACGCTCGTACACACGGGTTTGACCAGCTAGTGTGGGGCTCGCTCAGGCTCGCCCCAATTAGAAGTTTTGTATCTGCATTCTTACACTTAATAGTGTTAACAGCTTTAGATAGTTATTTGACTATTCCAATCATGTATGTATATGGTTTTGCTGACTGTGTAGACAATAGTAAGCACATGCAAGGATACATAAAGAAGTGTTAAATAGGATATTGAGTAATCAGCATTGTCATGATGAATTTGAAACATAACATGCCTAATATATAGTACAAGATCTAGATGCAAGTGCCAAACCTCTGGTATACCAGCCAGCAATGTAAGACTGGACCCTTCCACATACTTATGGTTGCACACATTAGTATATGTATAGCTGCTATATAGTCATAATATATTCTATATGCAGAGTTTATGAACAATTATCTTGCACGAATACCATTTTACAAGCAGTCCTTTTCCTTGTGGCAGGTGACATGTGGTCTACAAAGGAGTCAAACAATTTTGTAAAGGTTTCGACAATTTGTAAACATGTTTCTTTTTGCTGTATAAGACCTTCACACATAGCATCCACACATACATGAATTTGGGATTCAGTCGGTGGCTTAAGCAAGTACCTACAGCAACAGGAAGAATGTTTGAATTAAGCAAGATATTAACGTAATACAACAATAGCATACCTGTGTTTAGATGCCTTGCACAACTCTTCTATATTATTAAAGTAGTACTTGCTTGAGGAAGATCTAGTATTAGCTTGTGATTTTTGTACATCTTTATGTTAGCATGTTTTAGAACTACAGCTACATCTTCCCGGGATTTCTCCAAATCTTTATGGTAGCATGTTTTAGGGCATTCAGCTGCCTCTTCCCGGGATTTCTCCAAATCTTTATGATAGCATGTTTTAGAGCATTCAGCTGTGTTTTCCTGAGACTTTTCCAAATCTCTATGGTAGCACGCTTTAGAGCGTTCAGCTGTACCTTCCAGAGATTTTTCCAAATCTTTATGGTAACATGCTCTAGAATGGTCAGCTGTATTTTTACAAGATTTGTCCACATCTTTATCATAAGAAGCTTTGGTGCTTTCAGTGGATTTCATACATGAACCTGTCACATGTTTGTAATATTCATCAAGATGGCGCTGTGATCTGTCTTCACTGCTGTAGTTTTCCTTTTATTTAAGAGTATGTCATCTTTGTGAGCTTCATAATAGGCATTATTTTACTTTTCCTTCTGTTCCTCCGTGCCGCTTCCTTTGAAGGCATTATCACTTCAAATATTACCTCAGAAAAAACACACAAAGCAATAATGACAATAAAACTCTTCAATTGTTTTTTCTCACACACAATTATGTAACAACAAGATTAATACTTTAATAGCGAAGAATGTGTTCGTTGCAAAGAAATGCGTTTAAAAACGCAAGCAGTTAAACCTAGCCGCTTAACTTTGCTAACAACAAACACACACTGATACAAAACAAGATGTCTTACGCGTGCATTTTGTCGACGATGTACGATAGGTCCTGTACAAACCAAACGTCAAATCACAAACGTATTCTAAAAGTTTGGTGCGATAACACGTGTATTCACAATGATTACAGAAGCCCTATTGATATGGAAGCCCTACTGATGAGCAATGGCCACGATAAAGAAGGATCAAAGGAAAATCAGTAAGCGATAGTGCATACATTGTTTGTAGGATATTTAAAATACTAAAAGTTTCATCTCCATGAAATTTGAAGCATTTCCGCCAAAGAAGTAAGGCTGTAGCTGTAGCCAATTTTCCGCTACGCTTGACTGAACGCATCAGGCAGGCAGGCAGGCAGGCAGGCAGGCAGGCAGGCAGGCAGGCAGGCAGGCAGGCAGGCAGGCAGGCAGGCAGGCAGGCAGGCAGGCAGGCAGGCAGGCAGGCAGGCAGGCAGGCAGGCAGGCAGGCAGGCAGGCAGGCAGGCAGGCAGGCAGGCAGGCAGGCAGGCAGGCAGGCAGGCAGGCAGGCAGGCAGGCAGTGAGGCAGTAGAAAATTCGCGAAAATAATAATTTTTTAAAATTTCGTAGCACCTAATCGAAAATGCTTCTGGTCATTCTGAAGGCATGTTTGGGCTTGGTTATACCTGACCAATACTGTCAAGTGGCCGTGAAAGGTTTGCAAAGATGATTTTGGCTTGATTTATCTTTGTAGACCACGCCCACACCTTCGTTGTCCCTACCATACAGTACTATCATACTGTATGATATAATTGTATTACTGATAAAACACATAAAAATCCTTATTCACAACTTCATAATTTTGCTTCTTTGAATACTGTGACTGTTTTATTAGAGTATCTTGATCTTTTTTCATTTACAATCACAAAATTGCAAGGAGGGCTCCAGCTTCCCCCCCTTTGGGGTTGCTACGCCTATGGCTATCATCTTGCATGGCCTTCATGGCCAGTCCTAAAATGGTCAGACAGCTTTCCATCATTCAGTAGGAAGATAGTACAGTTTGAATCCCCACAATTACCTTGACAATAGTGTTGTGCACTATGTGCAAATAACTGGTTATTAACCAGTGTTGTATTGGTCAGCCAATAACTGGTGAAGAAACCTTTAAACTGGTTATTGCCCACCCACTTGGTAAACCATAAATTATCCCTGCTGACAAGTGTTAACATCATAACATAACCTCAAAGCATGTGTAAATATGTGATTGTAATAACTGTTATTGCAAGACAGGATGTTGATGGTCACTTTGGTATGACCCTAAACCTTACAGCAGGCTTGTTGAGTACACATTATTGTTATTGTTATTAGTGCTTTACAGTGACCAGCACTGAAAACATGTGCTGCAGCCTTAGGATTACCTAACTTAATTTATGTCTGCCAATATCACTTTACTACACACAACCAATTAACCAGTTATTGCCAATTATTGGTAGGCAATTAACCAGTGACAAAAATTTCTTAGATGTACAGCATTACTTGACAACACTTTTTTATTAAGGGCTTTACAACACAAGTGATGAAAGTCTGTGGGACAACTGGTCCTACAGCCGGTTTAAGGTCGTTACAAGTATGTTGAAAAGGTGGAGAAAAATCCATGACTGGACCTTGGCTACATGTCTAACTAAAGAAACATTTCAAACAATAGCTAGCTACATCAATCTTATTTATAATAAAGATCTAATAGGAGTGCACATGTTACAAGCAGTTTAGTGATACAGGTATTAAAGCAAGAGGACCTTGCAAGCTTCTTCTCAAGGTCCAAGTAAATATCTGTGAGCGTATCATCCTCACTAATAAGTCAGTAATCTTATAGTATACTAAACCCTTGAAATTGTAAGTACAAGACAAATATTGATTTTTTTTTTGGTAAATTAGACAGGTCTATACTGGTATTTTTAACAAAAGGTTGTGTCCCTTGTGACATTAATATGACCAGGAGCTCATAAGTGCCACAAGGCACAAACAGCACTTATAAGACTTATTGGGTGCTGCATTGTCTTTTCAATATTGAGACTTTTCCCACCAAAACAACTGGCTGATATTGATACCAGTCAGTTACCATTACACAGTAGAGGCTGTAGATTACTGTGTACAGCTCATATGCCAGTTGGAGGTGAACTTCATACATTGTACACAAGACTACTACAGTACATGTATGAGTGGAGCCAGTATAATACAGGAGTATGGACACCTTGGGACCAACCAATAGTGTCCTGATTATCAAGGTCAGTTTAGATACTTTGGGACCTTAATCCATTAATGGCCACGGCATATGGCAACATGACATCACAACTCACTCATAGAAAAAACTTTAGCCTATAGTAGCTCATTATAAGTTGTAAAATATGTTTCATACCAAGATGTGCTGGAACTGAAGTGGACACGTCCATAGATGTCCCATTTCTTGGATAACCAAATCCTTCCCAGACTAGTGTGTGTTGTTAAGCAATGCCTACAGGTTACTAGCAATGTGACAGGAGAATTTGCCTATACTACCTCACACCAACTTGCTGGTGTGGAATCACCCAAACTTGCCCACACACTACATATACATACAGTACTTACCATAATATTATTAGAACTTACGTAAGGATTCTGTGGCATTGACTCTACCTGAGGTAGGTGTTACTATGGCAAGGCATTTTACAACGTCCTTAGCAAATGACCATTGAGATGTTGGCTTCTTTTTGGGGGTCTCACCAATCATATCAGCAGAAACATCCAGGAGACTACTATCCATATCATCATTAATGCTACTTATGTAGTAGAGAAAAAATGTAAATAATAAAATGTTTAATTTAAATACTGTAGTAACTAGTGGTAACTGTTATGATGTGTGTTTAGAGGTAGATGGTGAGGGAGAAGAAGGTAGACGGAACTCTGTGACATTGTTCAGAATTCCAGGAGACTCTGACAATAGTATTGTCAATAGTCAGGTAACTAAGAACTTAATACTATAGTCACAATGCATTGACACATTCTCAGGTCACAAGCAGTGGCATAGCTACCATTGAGGCAACCGAGGCAGCTGCCTTGGTAAAAAAATACTCAATAATTCAGGCTGAGCAGGCCTGAGTTTTGGCATCTTAAATTTTCTATACTCAAACGTTTCTGGACAGCATTATTGTACTACATATAATAGAATCTATGGCTGTAGTGTATATACTAAGCAGGGCCAGAGCCCATGGAAGGTGACACAGTATGGCATCGGCTGGAACACTTTTCAGCTACTTGAATTTGATAAAGATCGAGATACTCTAATAGAGCAGTCATCGTAATATACTCTAATAGAGCATTCAGTATAGATTATAGCCACTATTTTTATTACACTGAATGTTAACTGTCTTTATCAAAAGTTACAATGCGTCAACTGCATGGCATTGTGTTGAGTTAATTGATCATGCATATCATACATTAGCAATTACAATAAAAAAATAGCCTCCACATGCCATTTTAAAGTATATTTTCAAAATTTTCCTTGATATGTAAGTCAGAGATTATCTCTTTCATGTGATGCTCAACTGCATGTGCCAAGCACGTCAAGCTAGGGAGTCTGGGAACATGCCCCCTCAACACCACAGACCAATAAAAAGTGGTGTGCATGACTGTCAGTGACTTCCACTGCAGTCCATGGATGGCCTGACCACTCAAGAGCAAGTCAGTTTTTGGTGTTGAGTACGGTATACTGTAGTATTAGCTAAGCTGCATCATTACTTATGACATGTAGAAAAGCACTCAGAGTCTTCTGAAACAGTTTCTTCCATCCAACCAGAGTCAACCTGCAAATGCTGTACTACCCATGCTTGAAAGTATTTGTGAATCAGTCAAGTCAGAAGCACATCCTCTCAATTAGGTCAGTGTATAAACTTTGCCTCGGTAAAAAATTTTCCTGGCTACGCCACTGACAAGGATGGAGAAAAGAATGTATGGAGTTGTATGTATAATGTTAAGTAAGTGGAAATAAATTTATTGCTTACCTTGTCATGTTAACCAAATTTGCTTTTATTTTAGTGGGTTCAAGGAAGGTAGCTAGTTGCAGCGATGACTTAGAGCTTTGAAGAACTGGTGACATAAATTTTATGGTGAAAAGTGTAAAAATGAAAATTATTATTTATCCTCCACCTCACCGCCTTCATGAATAGACTCTATGGGAATAGAATGACTGAAAAAGCAATGTGTTAGAGTGGAAAGGAGGCATATTCTTTTCTGTTGTTATGCATAACAAAATAAAAATCTGCAAAATGTTTGCAAAACAAAAGATAGAGCAACTACAGTATATAACAGTTCAGAAAATTTCAGTCTTTACATGTGGTTTAAAATGATTACACTTCCTTAGACGTGCATAGCAACACATTTTGATAAATTACAAAACTACTAATGAATTATGAAATACTTTAAATTACAATAACTGTTACATTTGCTACTTCTAAATACCAGGTGCATCCTTAACACCATCCCATAACAAATTAATCAATAATACAATACAAACAAATCACTTTAAGTTACAAATTAAGAATGTAACAAAATATTATAGCTTTCAAAGCATACTTGAACATAATACCTAGAGTTTTTACCCTCACATTATAGCACAAACCAATGCTGGGTTAACATTTAACAAGTATACAAAACATTTACACAAGATGATCCATAACTCAATAACAGTTGTTCCTATCCACGGAGATTTGCCATTTAATTTCCAATCAGGACACATACGAGAGACTCATGTGATTAAGCCCATAACTGAAGTGAAACACATGGTGAGAAGTTTGAAACAAGGTAAATGTGAGTCACCTTGCTCATTGCTTTAGAACAAGCAAGCCACTGCATATTTAAACTTCTCCAAGCAGCCTAGTGAATAGACTTTTGATCATTTTGTAGTGTTAGGCTAAAGAAGTAACTTTAATGTTACCATGTGTACATGTGTTGAGTAAACAGGAATTCTGCACAGTGGCATCCTATCCAGGAGCACGTCAAATCCTATAGGCAAGGAAGCATGCAACTAACTCTGTAAAAAGCAAAATTTTATAAAATGGCTGCCGTGTGCTATAAAAAGTAATTTTATAAAATTCCTTATTGGGATATTATACACGTACTCAAGTCACATTGTCATGTTCTTAGCATAACTCAAACAAAGCTATGGAAACAAATTTGAATAGCACAACTAGTCTGGTCCCTTATGTCAAAATTTTGGCAAAATCATTACATGGCGGATCAAGGCACCAAACTTGGTATAGTTATTCCTCAGCACGTATAACCAAATTTCAGAGAGGGTACCATCACCCAATCCCTTTGTACCCCTAGTTATACCCTCATATTTAATCTCTAGTGCAGACAAGACAATTTGTTCATTTACATGAAAACAAATCACTAAACCATGTTATTAAGCTTGTTGCAACTGCTTTGTACACAGCGTGCTTTTCATTTCTCTGGTTTCTGTGGTGAATGAAGCTCAAGAAATTCAAGAAAAGGAGCGCTTTAGCCCTTTTACAGTGTTTGTAAGGTAAACATTCATTAATTGTTTAACATTGTAGCATAGCAACAAGTATCACACTCCAATTAACGATCACCATAATTTACAATAATTATGTTCTATTTTTATAGCTGCCTTCTGAAACTAGCTGCACATAGCTTTATGTAGGTCTTACTTAACACCTATGGAAGCCATAGACTGGGACTCATGAACTGTATGCAGTAAACACACTGGAAATTTGAAATGTCCAGTAGACAGTTATGAGTATAATGGTTTGGAAGTTCCCAGAAATTTTCTGGGAATTGTTGAAGAGTTTCACAGTTTACCGGGGTTTTCAAGTCCGTTGTCCTATGTATTTTGGCGCATGCGCTTAGCAGTGCAAAAGAAATGGCAGATTCAAGTGAGATCAGGTAACTGTGTGTGCCCTATTATGATGGATGATTGTAAATGTGGTAAAACTATTACTCACTGTATTGTTGTGACTCCTTTATCACCAGTGAATGGCCCTTCGGTTAGTAGGTTTTTAGTGCATGCGCAATTATAATAGGACAACAGACTTGAAAACCCTGGTAGATGCACCCCCAGTTGATGTCAAATTTGAAGGTGACAACTTGGCAGAAGTGCTTTATCAAAACAAAGCTAAATAGCACAAATCTTGTCATTTAAATTCTCTGCTTCTAAATTGCTTCAAAATTCTCTGCTTCTAAAATTTTCAGCTTCTAAATTGCTTAGAATTAGAGCACAAAGAGAAAGAGAGAAGGAGTGTGCCTCTATTAATGATCAAAAGGCGGTCAAAGCGCCATTCGATGGCAAATACTGTAAATGAAGAGTGCTGTATATTTTGTTCACTGCCATCTGGTAAGCTTCATGAGTGTGCAACAATGGAGCTTGATTCTGATCTGCAAAAAATGGCAGAAGATCTTCAAGACACAACATTGATGGCAAAGCTTTCGGGTGGAGATCTGATAGCAATTGAAGGCAAATACCACAACAAATGTCGTATAGCTTACCGGAATCAGCACAGAAGTATTATGTGGTTCCAACAGTCACATGACAATATTGGTGAGAGCATTTGTTGAGCTTGTATGTTACATTGAAAACAGTGTAGAGAATGATGAGTGTATTTTTAAGTTAACTCAATTGCACAGTCTTTATGTGGAACGTTTGTAATGCTTGGGTATCAGCAAGAGTGTTAACAAAACCAGGTTGAAGAAACAGATACTAGATCATTTTTGTGGTGAGTGTCAAGAGCAATCAGATGGAAAAAATTCTTTGCTTGTTTCAATGAAGGTTTAACAAAAGTTTTAAAGGAGTCAATGAAATCTCGAAATTTTGAATCGGAGGCATTTTTAATGACCAAATTAGTAAAAATCATGAGGCAGGAAATTTCTGACTGAGATTCTTTCCGTTTCTCCGGTACTTTTCCACCCAAATGCCAAGAAAACTCTGTGCCAACTGTCTTGAAGAATTTTCTCTCAATGTTGCTCAATGGACCTCATGTACGGAATCAAGATGATGATGAATCTCAAGCTTGTCTTACAAATTCTCAACTTGTGTGCTTTAATGTCAAATCGAAAAGATCTGCTGAAAGCAGTCGACATTTCAAAGACAGAGAAACTCCACTTCCTCTCTATATAGGTTTGAATATTCACTCTCAAACAAGGAGCAAGAAGCTTTTAAATCGTCTCCATAGATTAGGGATTAGCATTAGCTATAACTTTGTCATTGAATTAGAAAATTGTTTAGCGAGTAGTGTCTGTACAAGATTTGAACAAGACGGTGTGGTGTGTCCTTCTCAGTTGCAGAAGGATTTGTTTACAGTTGGAGCATTTGATAATACTGACCACAATTTATCTTCTACAACCGCTCAGGGCTCGTTTCATGGCACTGGAATAAGCATATTTCAATCCCCCACTACAAGTAATGGTGGAGTGTGTAGAGATCCCATCATTGTCTCATCACATGGTGATTTATGTAAGTTTTCTTTACCAGAACGTTACACCAATGTTCCAGCTGTCACTTGCAAACTCAGTGAGACAGTTGTACCTCAGATACAGTATCATGAAACCAAAGGCCGTTTAGAAAATGCTAAAGCTGAAGAAGTAAAATGAACCAAACATGCTACAGCATTGTTGGCAAAGGACAAGCTGGAAGTTGATGATTATGTTTCCTGGGCTGCATTTCATGCTGAAAATTAGCCTAATCTTGTTGATCCCATTTCTGTGGTTGCTCTTTTACCCTTATTTTATATCTGCAACCATTGCCATGGTCAAACATGGCATGGATGTTCTGCGAAAGATTACAGCTTACCTCAATCCAGGTCAGACTCCAGTAATGGCTTTCGATCAACCATTGTTTGCTCTAGCAAAATATGTTCAGTGGTCATGGCCACAGTCTCTTGGAGAAGATGGTTTTATAGTTATGTTTGGAGGTCTTCATATCAAAATGGCTCTGTGGAATATTATTGGTGATTTTCTAGATTGCTCTGGTTGGACAGCAGCTTTGTGTGAAGCCGGTATAGCTACTGCTGGAGTAGCAGATTCCTTCTTGAAGGTGTCACATCTCACTAGAACCAGACGTAGCCATCAGATCACAGCATTGGTGTTAAGCAAGCTTCAGCAGGAAGCTTGGGAGAGTGTGAGAGCTGAAAATGAAGAGGTTACGTTTGAAGAATGGCAGCAAACAATGATAAAGAATTGTCCCACTTTTCAGTACTGGGATCTTGTTTTAGAGTTTGAAATTCTTGCTTTGATATTCATCCGTGCTCATCGCATAAATGATTTCAACTTGTATCTAGAATCTCTGAAAGCTCTCACTCCGTGGTTTCTTGCCTTAGACCATATCAACTATGCACGCCGGATTCCAATTCATATTCGAGATATGGAATCACTTTCGGATAACTTTAGAAATGACTTTGAAAAGTGCTGGGTGCTGAGATAAACCCATAGCAAATTCTCGTGCATTCCAATTGACCAGGGTCATGAGCAGAACAATGAACTGGTAAAGGGGTCTGGTGGAGCAGTTGGACTTACAGAAAATCCAACAGCTTTTAGAAGATGGATGTTTGCAGGACCAGAGCAGGCTAGATTACTGACTGAATTTGGGAGCCAGTTTATGGAAGAGGAGAATAGTTGGTGCAAGCAACATGAACAAGGTCTTTCTGCTCAAGGCCTATTCCAGAAGCATGCAAACAGCATGTATCAAACCATGACAGGTATGGGCAATCCTTTCAAAGACAATTGTTTAGAGCTTTTAGCTTTGGATTCCCGTAATTGTGCTACAGAGAGTGTAGTTGAAACAGTTAGGAATATCAAAAGCATTGGAGAAACTCAGTACCAAAATTATGTCAATGTTGTGATTAAAACTAGAACTGTTTCAATCCATAAGCCCATCAAGAAAAACTCATTACTTTACTAAAGAGACAATCCTCCAAGCCTGCTACCAAAAGTGTACAAAAGATAGCAATCCTTAGAAGAGATTGTAATCTGTTCGGCCATTTGTTCATAACAAGCAAGTTTCAAGATGGTAACTTAGATGACTTCTTTTCGCATGAAAATCACCCTTGGCTTCCTTCTATTTCAGAGCATGGAAAGCTTCACTTGCCCAATAGAAAAGCAGAATTATTGAGTTGTTTGGTGGATCATTTGTGGAAGCTCCTATCACATTCCATGCTAAAATATTTGATGGCCCTGCTGTTGTCCACTGTCTTCCTACTAAGGTCAGCACATTTGAGGAATATGCCAATGAAGTGTTCTTGCCATGGACTAGTCAACAACTCTGTCTCTGTGACAGGATCGACATTATTTGGGATCAGTATGTATCTGGCAGTCTGAAAGACTCTACTAGAGAGAAGAGAGGCAGAGGCATTAGACGAAAGGTACAAGCCCAGACTAAGATACCATAAAAATTTTCTGACTTTCTTCGAGACAACACAAACAAAGCAGAATTGTTTGAATTTCTAACACAAAAGGTGTCAACGCATGAATATCCTAGTGCAAAGCAGGTTTACATTACTTCAGGTTAGTAAATTTACATGTATTATATGGTTTTACATACACTTAAAAAATTATACTTTTTCATGCTATAGTATGTTCACGTTGAGCTGAATCTAAACCAAAACAGCCAAGCTGTAAAAAAAGTGTGCGGCCCTCAGAAAGGCTATGGTGAAAAAAGATGTGAAATCCAAGGTGGCGGCCAAGAAATGGCTGTGATGGTAGGTTAATGGTAAAAATTTTAATAACGACAATTCAGGTGAATTTTTGTGCCGCTTCACAAAATTTACCTAAATTGTCATTATTAAAATTTTTACCATTAACCTACCATCACAGCCATTTCTTGGCCGCCACCTTGGATTTCGCATCTTTTTTCACCATAGCCTTTCTGAGGGCCGCACACTTTTTTTACAGCTTGGCTGTTTTGGATTAGATTTCATTTCTTTTTGTATTTGTATACCCCAAAGCCGGCCTATGGCCAGCTTTGGGACTTTTTAAACCTATGTTTTTTTCTTTACTACAGGAAGAAGAAAAGATGAAGTAGATGTACTTTAAATATTTTATCAGTAAATGTACAAATTATATATACTGTATGATACATATGTGACCGGATTTGCGAAAAGGGGTCTTCCACACACATCCAATTTGCCAACTTTGACAACTGATAACTTCAGATTGGAAAGAGCTATTGCCTTGAATTTTGGGCAGTGGTGAGCACCACTATAGCTGAATACATGGTGAAATTTTCAGGTTAATATGTTACTTGAACATTGAGTTATGGTCTCCAACGGTTACAGAATTGGATGTGTGTGGAAGACCCCTTTTCGCAAATCCGGTCACATAATATTATATTGATTACAGAAATCTCCATGGTGGTTTCTTTGTAACTGAACACTCTACAAGGTGACTTCTTCTAATTGCTCTCTCTACAGGGTGAATTGTTTGTAGCTGAACGATCTACAAGGTAACTTCTTCTAGCTGATCTCTCTACAGGGTGATTTGTTTGTAGCTGAATTCTGTACAAGTGATTTGTTTGCAGCTGAGCTCTTTACAGAATGGTTTCTTTGTAGCTGAACTCTCTACAGGGTGATTTGTTTGAAGCTGAAATCCCTACAAGGTAACTTCTTCTAGCTGATCTTTCTACAGGGCGATTTGTTTGTAGCTGAGTTCTCTACAGGGTGTTTGTTTGCAGCTGAATTCTCTACATGGTGGTTTCTTTATAGCTGAACTCTCTACAAGGTGACTTCTTCTAGCTGATCTCTCTACAGGGTGATTTGTTTGTAGCTGAACTCTCTACAGGTGATTTGTTTGTAGCTGAACTCTCTACAAGGTGATACTTCTAGGTGATCTCTCTACAGGATTCCTTGTTTCTAACTGAACTCTCAACAGGGTGATCTGTTCATAGCCGAACTTTCTACTGGGTGATTTGTTTGCAGCTGAACTCTCTAAATGGTGGTTTCTTTGTAGCTGAACTCTCTACAATGTGACTTCTTCTAGCTGAACTCTCTACAGGGTGACTTGTTTCTAGCTGAACTCTCTATAGGTAATTTGTTTGCAGCTGAACTCTCTACATGGGAGTTTCATTGTAGCTGAACTCTCTACAATGTGACTTCTTCTAGCTGAACTCTCTACAGGGTGACTTGTTTCTAGCTGAACTCTCTATAGGTAATTTGTTTGCAGCTGAACTCTCTACATGGTGGTTTCTTTGTAGCTGAACTCTCTACAAGGTAACTTCTTCTAGCCGATCTTTCTACAAGGTGATTGAGTTTTTTGCAGCTGAACTCTTTACATGGTGGTTGCTTTGTAGCTGAACTCTCTAAAAGGTGACTTCTTCTAGCTGAACTCTCTACAGGATGATTTGTTTGCAGCTGAACTCTCTACGTGGTAGTTTCTTTGTAGCTGAACTCTCTACAATGTGACTTCTTCTAGCTGAACTCTCTACAGGGTGACTTGTTTTTAGCTGATCTCTCTACAGGGTGACTTGTTTCTAGCTGAACTCTCTACAGGTGATTTGTTTGCAGCTGAACTCTCTACATGGTGGTTTCTTTGTAGCCGAACTCTCTACAAGGTAACTTCTTCTAGCTGATCTTTCTACAGGGTGATTTGTTTGTAGCTGAATTCTCTACACGGTGATTTATTTGCAGCTTAACTCTCTACAAGGTGACTTCTTCTAGCTGAACTCTCAACAGAGTGATTGATTTTTTTTGCAGCTGAACTCTCTACATGGTGGTTTTTTTTGTAACTGAACTCTCTACAGGGTGATTTGTTTGTAGCTGAACTCTCTACAGGGTGATTTGTTTGTAGCTGAACTCTCTACAGGGTGATCTGTTCATAGCTGAACTCCCTATAAGGTAACTTCTTCTAGCTAATCTTTCTACAGGGCGATTTTTGTGTAGCTGAGTTCTCTACAGGGTGATTTGTTTGCAGCTGAGTTCTGTACAGGGTGAGTTGTTTGCAGCTGAACTCTACATGGTAGTTTCTTTGTAGCTCTACAATGTGACTTCTTCTAGCTGAACTCTCTACAAGGTGACTTGTTTCTAGCTGATCTCTCTACAGGGTGACTTGTTTCTAGCTGAACTCTCTACAGGTGATTTGTTTGCAGCTGAACTCTCTACATGATGGTTTCTTTGTAGCTGAACTCTCTACAAGGTAATTTCTTCTAGCTGATCTCTCTACAGGCCGATTTGTTTGTAGCTGAACTCTCTACATGATGGTTTCTTTGTAGCTGAACTCTCTACAAGGTGATTTCTTCTATAGCTGATCTTTCTACATGGTGATTTGTTTGTAGTTGAACTCTCTACATGATAGTTTCTTTGTAGCTGAACTCTCTACAAGGTGATTTCTTCTATAGCTGATCTTTTTACAGGGTGATTTGTTTGTACCTGAACTATCTACATGGTGGTTTCTTTGTAGCTGAACTCTCTACAAGGTAACTTCTTCTAGCTGATCTCTCTACAGGACAATTTGTTTGTACCTGAACTCTCACATGATTGTTTCTTTGAAGCTGAACTCTCTACAAGGTGATTTCTTCTAGCTGATCTTTCTACAGGGTGATTTGTTTGTAGCAGAACTCTCTACAAGGAAACTTCCTTCTAGCTGATCTCTCTACAGGGAGATTTGTTTGTAGCTGAACTCTCTATACATGATTTGTTTGCGGCTGAATTCTCTACATGATGGTTTCTTTGTAGCTGAACTCTCTACAAGGTAACTTCTTCTAGCTGATCTCTTTACAGGGTGAATTGTTTGTAGTTGAACAATCTACAAGGTAACGTCTTCTAACTGATGTCTCTACAGGGTGATTTGTCTGTAGCTGAACTCTCTACAAGGAAACCTCTTTTAACTGAGCTCTGTACAGGGTGAATTGTTTGTAGCTGAACTATCTACAAGGTAACTTCTTCTAGCTGATCTCTCTACAGGATGATTTGTTTGTAGCTGAACTATCTACAAGGTAACTTCTTCTAGCTGATCTCTCTACAGGGTGATTTGTTTGTAGCTGAATTCTGTATAGGTGATTTGTTTGCAGCTGAGCTCTTTACAGAATGGTTTCTTTGTAGCTAAACTCTCTACAAGGTAACTTCTTCTAGCTGATGTAGCTACAGGGTCACTAGTTTGTAGCTGAATTCTCTACATGGTGGTTTCTTTGTAACTGAACTATCTATAAGGTGACATCTTCTATCTGATCTTTCAACAGGGTGATTTGTTTGTAACTGAACTCTCTACAAGAAAACTTCTTCGAACTGATGTCTGAACAGGGTGAATTGTTTGTAGCTGAACTCTCTACAGGGTGATTTGTTTGTAGCTGATCTCTATACAGGTTACATATTTCTAACTAATCTCTTGAATTCTGTTCAGGGTGACTGCTCTATTAGGATGACTGCTCTATTAGAGTATCTCGATCTCGCACTTGCTACACCAAGTTGGATTTCGTGTTATAACTCCGTGGCTTTAAGTCTGATTCTTCTACACCATTGAAGAGCCTTTCTAAGATGATAACTCCATCTGTACAGCGATTTTCAAAGCATTACCCCAAGTGGTTTATCTGGTAGGCGTGGCAAGCATAATAATAATAATAAAATAAATAAAAATTAGCTAATCTCGATTGCGTAATTGTTACACACTGTTGATTTTTTCGCTGTATCTTCCTGGTTTTTAGCTCGATTTCTTTCAAACCACAAAAGGTTTGAGGTTCAATAGTTAACCTATTCACCTACCGAATTTCAGCTTCTTCCCATACGCGGTTTACCCTGTAGGCGTGACAACATATTGGTGTTATTTTTCGTGCATAATCGCTCATAACTCTTTGCCTGTTTATGGTATTCCAGCCAAAGTTGGTACAGAGATGCGCCTTTATACCCCCCTTCTGTGTGCCAAATTGCAAGGCAATCGGATAACGCGTTCGCGTTTTATAGCAGTTTTTGTAAGTGTGCGAAAAGAGCAAGAAAAATAAGAAGAAGAAGAAGAAAATAAAAACGAAGAAACTAAGCCAATTTTTGAAGTCGCATATCTCAGGAATGCCTGAAGCGATTTCGCTCAAATTTGGAATGTAGAGTACTGAAGTTGGAGGGAATGTACACAGCAAAATTCGTCTTGTTTCATTTAGGCAGCACAGAGCTACGGAGGTGCGAAAATTGCGTTTTCTTTCTTCCTGTCAATATACTCACGGGGTTGCGCGCCGGCTTCTTGGGCCGCACGACACACTACCGTGTGTCTTGATCCTCAAAAACATTTAATATCTCATGGATACAATTACACACGATCTTGAAATTTGGCTCATTGTAGTACTGCTTGACCCGCTAAAAATATTTCAAAATCTTTTTGTTCAAATGTTTGCCATAATATTTATGGCCAATCAAAATTTTCAAATAAATTTCCTATGGGGAAGCCATATAAGTACAGTGTCCATTACAGCCCTTTCCCGAACTTGTAATGGAGCCAAATTGTACGTGTCTGTTGTTGACACTTTTGCTGTTACCAATAATCATCTGGTTGGCTGAAATGTTAACTCTGTTGAGAAATATCAACTTTTAATTTTTAGCTGTTTTTCAGGATTCAGCTCAACGTGAAAATACTAGTATTTGTGCTGATGTGTTACTGATTGAATGGTTTGTTTTAGCCCTGTTCTAGTAAAAATTTTTGCTGAATAGTTTGTTAGCACATTTTAAATAATAGTTATACGGGCACAATGTGGAGTCTATGAAATTTATAAACCTGAAGGCCCGGGCTGTAGCGCACGAGCAAAGCGAGGGCGCTACTAAGGGCCTGAGGGTTTATAAATTTCATAGACTCCACATTGTGCCCGTATAACTGCTTTAGACTCTATTTCTCATTACACTCAGATTACTTACCTCATCCACGGCTGTTTCTGCTGTAGGCTCGGCTAAAGCGGCTGGTTTTCTTACGATAATAATAGCGCCATGGCAACTATACGTCCTCACGTGACTAAATAACCGCGCTAGTTAAATCACTGCACGTGAACAACGCATAGCGATTGGACAAACCCGATTTTGAGCATATGTTATATTGTGCTTGAAGGCGTGGAGTATATTAGAAAAACAAGGTGGAGTATATGAGATTTATTACCCACCCAAAACAGCCTAAATAGAGTCTAAATGCACATATTTGTTCCTTTAAAATTATTTATTTTGTTCACATTTAGAGTATTCATTTGGTCCTGCTGTCCTGTAGGAAAATCAGTCATTTGTAAAGGAAGTGATCAGCCTATGCAGGACTGTGATCATGAAGACGCTGACACAAGAATATGTACTCATCTGCATAATGAATGCTCTTGAAAGAGGAGCCTGCAACATCCTGGTCAGCACAGTTGATACAGATGTCATTGTCTTGCTAATCAGCGTTTACTTCCAACTCATTTACTTCCAACTCAACGATAAATTCTCAGAATTCAATGTTTGGGTCAGGTTTGGAACTGGCAACCATATGAAATTTTATGATATCAATTCTATCTGTGAACATCTTGGAGAAGTAAAATCCAAAGGCCTGCCTTTCTTCCATGCTTTTTCAGGCTGTGATACCACATCGCAGTTTCTGTAAATAGGGTAAAAGTCAGCCTGGGAAGCATGGAAAGCATATCCAGATGTTTCAAAGACCTTCCTCTTTCCCCTAGAGCATCCATTTGACATCCTACAGTTGAGATCTACTGAAATGAAGCTGATTGAGCGATATGTGTGTGTGTCTTATATGATAAAACAACTTCACTCTACTCCATCAATGAGCTACGAAAGGAATTGTTTTGCAAGCAATCAAAGACAATGGAAACCATTCCACCAACACAGGTATTCCTTTAGCTAATAAATTCTTTACTTCACATCAATTTTTTTGCAATAGCAGGGCTCCCACTAATTTTATTGAGTGTACTGTCGAACTGCCAGTACAATACAGATGTTGTCCTGTCAAAACTTTAAAATGTCCTGGTACCAGTTTTGAGTTTATCAATACTCAAAACGTAGTCATGCCAAAAGTAGTATAACAATGTACACTGTTTCTAGTCAAGTGCAACAGGAAACCAGTGCTTTAAGCTATTAAAATGAAGTTTCATGCATCCCACAAGTCAAAGGTAACACTGGTAACAAGGTTTAAGTAGGGATCGTGGTGAATGTTTCGCGCGCCACCCAAAATTCCGTCTTTAAAAATCATTCTACAGACATTGTATGTGGTGAAAATCACCTTTACGGAATAGTACTAGTCCATATAATACAAAAAACAGCAATAAATACAACAAAACACTTGCAGGCGGCCGGATATAATTTTTTTTTTAAATCGCCAAAAACTCCAACTTTAGTATCACTGCCTCACTCACTGACCAGTCGCAAGCCTAGAGCCCAAACAAAGCAGCGCAGTGCCACCATTTTACGCTACAACAACAAGCTCACTGGTGGGATGTGCCTTTTGGGCAGGGCCACAGGGGGGACTGGGGCATTTTGCCCCAGGCCCCAGCCTGAAAGGGGCCCCAGGAAGCCCCATGAAGGGCCTCTTGAATACTTGTTTAAAAGATCGATATACTCTAACAGAGCTGTCAGATCTAAATACTCTAATAGAGCAGTCACAGTATTCTTCAGAGGAGCAGTATAGGAAGGTTATAGATAAGGAGATATGGCTGGTGAGGGATAGCTATTGTCATTGTTAGCAAGTCACAACCATTTTTCTTTTCTTTCTTTTTTGGTCTTCAACTTACAACTTGGGTGAAGTTGTGATTCAGAATAGAAACCTCCTTGCCTCTGGGGCCCCACTTTAACTCTTTGCCCTGGGCCCCTTAATTTCTCTGGGCTTTTTAGGTTCTGACGAGTGTACGTCCTGTGCGCCTTGTCTTCTCTTTTATCTTCAATCAGGTTGCTTAATTGTCTTCTTCTTCATCCAACGAAACCATATCGAGGCATTAATTTTCCATATCAACACTTTCTTTAAGCAGCATAATAGACGCCACAAAATTATTTAAGGTGCTTAGAGTATGTTACTGTACGGAGGAAAATCATGCCCATTCTTTGTTTTACATATATCGATCTATCGATCGAGACCACGCCCCTTTTATGCTAGCTTTATTTGTGACCACACACCATCAAGTTGGTAGACCAATTCGACATACTCTAGTTTAACAATCAATCGAAACCACGATGAACACACCCTTTTTGAGCAAGCACACATTTTGCAGGCTGACTTGAGATACTCTAATACAGAGTCATCCTAATAGAACAGCCACATGTTTATAGCTAGCTGTATGCTTTAACAAACAAAACTAAACATCACACATACAGACACTGTTAAAAATTTCTTACTTCATGTTGGTGCAGATAGAAAACTAAACATGTACACAGACAAAGTTTCCCAAAAGATGTTATTTTAGAAAAGCGACATACACCCACTGTATGGGAGTATACAGGGACAGACTCCCATCCACTAACCTAGAAAATGTAGCATATCTAATTGATATCCACACTACAAATGACACTTTACATTTATATAGTCTCAATGTACACAACTTAACACTGCTATACCGTTTTAGTTCTGTCAACACAGTCTTCATTGTGTACTGTCTCTGTCATCTACCCAATACTTGGTGGCCTTGTTTATCAACCTGTAAACATTGTAACCATGGTAACTGCACACACATATATGAAGGCTGCACATACACACTATAGGAGACACACAGTACAAACATACTACCCCATAAACATGAATGTATATGCAGACTACTGTACACAGAGACATGTACTATATTTGACTGGCTAATGGCCACAGCTACTATAACTTGCAGCAAGGAAAACCATGTGGGTAGCATTACTATCCAATATGGGCTTGTGTGGCAGAAGCCTGTGGTGTTTAAATGGATCCATGAATGACTGACCTCTTTTAATCATTCTTCACTACAATTATTCATTTCAACTTCTTTCAAAAACACTATTTCCTCAACTCCTTTACCTGGTTTCTGCTTCAAATGTGTCTTATAAACACTTGCATTAGTATATTCATATTCAAGCTGTGGCTCTTAGTTGAGGGCAGCTGTTCGGTTACTATTCTGGGGTAGCTATAATACGAGCCACAGCTATTAACCAGTCAAATATGCACAGCTATTGCTATCCAGCGACTTACAGCAGTGGGCCAGTACCAGGGTACCTTTGATTCAAGTACTAGAGTCAAATCCCATGGTACAGGACTATCCACAGGAGTACTCTGTCCAAGTGTTATGGATACACAGAGGCTGTAGAACACAAAAGTTTCACAGGGACCCCAACACTGCTAAATTGAGTGGATAATTGGTCATTTGCTTCTTTAGTTGACATCAGACCACCAGGTCCCCATTATACAACTGAGTAGACTGGAACAATGTGTTCCTTGTGCTTAAGGATCAGAACAACTGACCAATACGGCACTTCAAACCTGGAACCTTACAAGCAATTACCAGGCTGGTGCTCTTAACCATCTCGTGTGTGCACACACACACACACACACACACACACACACACACACACACACACACACACACACACACACACACACACACACACACACACACACACACACACACACACACACACACACATACACACACACACACACACACACACACACACACACACACACACACACACACACAAACATGAAGTACAAGGCCTACAGTATTGCAAAATTATGTATAATTATTTATATGATGTACAAGCTTTTGCAACTGGATATACTTCCCAGCTGAAAAGTGTAGTTCTATTAAAATTCACAGTGGCCAGATTGCTAATAAGAATGAGTACAACACAGCCTCAACATTTGGTCCTATAGGTGATCTAATTACAACACATTACTGTACAAGTCTTACTGTTCCATCAGCATTGACACCATTTAAGTTAATCCTTGTGACAAACCGAACAACGGCTGGATCATATGGATAATTTGGACCACATTCTACTTTAATTCAGACTGTATATCCGTCCTTCATAGTTAGTCTAGTAATAGAAACCCACAATAAAAATTCTAGAAAACTGAGTAGTGACTCTTAAGCTACAAACCATGAGTTACTAATTACAGATGATAATATTCCTTTAATTAAGGTGGTTGCTAAGGTGTACCTTGTGTATCATGAAGCCATATAGTACACAATGGACAAATTTAACTAATACACAAGGAAATGTACATATTTGGTTGGTCTATTACTCAAATGTAGTGGAGTACCTCCATTGCATTATAATGAATTCTACTATAAAATTTGTCATGCACATGATGCGGGATTCTTGTAGATTCAGTCACAAACGTGTTAGACATGTCTGTCCCAGCTGGCCACTTTGCATGAACAAAGTATTAGAATTAACAATTATATGATATATCATCATCTTTCATTTATCTGAGGAACTCTAATGAAAGAAAAAGTTGACAAATGCTCACTTTATCAGCTTTGATGTACTTAACGTTGATGATACTAAACACTTAATGTTGATGATACTAAACACTTAAATGTTGATGATACTAAACACTTTTAAAGGCAATTTGACCAGTAAAAGTTGTGTATTGCACAGTTGCATTAAAAGTCAAGATTGAAGGAAATATTCAAGAATTACAAAGAAAATTTTTTGAGCACTCGTTTTGCACTAATGGCATAAAAGATGGTAGTATTGTGTTCCCAAAGCAAGAGGAGTTCGAAAATTGAAAGTGTTTTGTTTCATCTCAATCCTATCAAGGAGATGGAAAATAACAGCATTAGTCTGCCTTGCATTGGGGGGAGGGGGATGATTTCCTCTATTTTTCCACTCAAGCTTTACCCTCATCTTGATCGTAGGAAGACATAACTTACCCAGAAATGGATTTGCTTGTTCATAAAGAACATGATGGTCTAAGTTGCATCTCTGTAGAGGATTGCTATGACTGTAATTAAGCATCTAGGACTGAAACTTTGGTTGACCATTCTTTTGGTCATCTAGATAAAATAAAACAGAATTAAAAAATGCTCTAACATGTGGGGTTTGACCACATTAGCTACTGAAAACCTACTGAAATGAAATTATTAATTGTGTACTGCCTGTCTCATGTCTGTCAGATAATTTTCTGAGTGTGGTACATGTAGAGCAACTAACTGCAACTGATACTAGAAACTTCTGAAGAATGGATAAAAGGTTTGTTTTGGGCATGCATAACAATCGTGTAGCTCACTAGCTGTCACTTCACGACTACAGATTAGCTAGCTATTGTTATGAAAACTCAGGCTCGCCCTAACATGCTTTAACATCTGTCTAGTTATACCATCATCACTAACCTGCACTTACCGTCAATGCAAGAATGGTATAATCGGCGTCCACAGCATGATAGCTGAGACGGTTGTCTCAAGAGCACGCAACAGATGAAACATCAGTAAGCTTCAACCTCAACCAGGCTTAGTGACTTTGGACTTTTTCTTAGAAATATCTTAGTTAGATTGGTGTCAATTCCAATTTAAGTGGTAGACTCCTGACTAGCCATTTATCAGTGGTGTACTAGGGTTGGATCAACACTTGAGCTTTCACTATCATGTTCTACACAAAAGAAAAGCACAACTTATTAGCTACTAAAAGAATATAACTTCTACTATATACACTTGTAACTATAGCAAGTTTTAATTATACCATCCAGTGATGAATAAATAACTCTCCTAAACACCAGGCAGTGGCCAAAACAGTACATACATGCACTTAATAGAATAGGGATTAGTGTGGTATAACTGTGACAGGAAATTGTAATGGGGAAAAAACAAATAAGTTAATTTATCACATTTTAATTTGTCAAAAGCACCTTTAAAATATGTGATTTTTTGTCAAAATAAAATTCTTAAAAGAGCCACAAGTCACAAAACAAGAAGGGATACCTGGGGTGGTAGTGTAAACCATATCCCTATTATTATTATTACTCAACTAATTCAAAGGATAAATGAAGTCATTGTGACAGAGAATAAGAATAGGATTTGTGAGGATAATTGCTGGTGATCCCTTCTTGTTTTGTGACTTTTCCTCTTCCTCTTAAATTTTCTTTATTTTTTAGTACTAATTATAGCCTTTGCCATATTTGTGCTTACATGCAAATACCTAATAGACCAGGACACTATGGCCCAACAATATCAACCCATAACAGCCTCACCTAGCTTTCCTTTAACAACAGTTTGGTAGTATTGGCTAGGCATAGCCAAGCCCATAAATGTCTTCAGAGCAACCCTAAATCTTTCCAACAACTTTCCATGAAAACTTAAAAATTGTCTGTTTAACAAATTTTTATGTTGACTGACTAACTGATGGCTCCAGCCATAGCCATCCGCCAAGCACAACTCAACAATGGATAAGGCTATGTGATTAGTTTCTTCACTGTTCCAACGTTGCTTCGTTATGAGGCATGTCTTTTCACCAACCGGCTCAGTACATACACACATCATCAACTTCCTTTTGTCCTCCTTTGTCCCAAGTTCTTTTTGCTGACAATTCAAAGTGTCAATTTGCGACAGCACAATATTGCGTCACTACAGCTGTGTTTACTAGTTGTCATGATTATTGCATTACCAACTATCCAACCTATTCTCGTACTTATTTTGACCATATAGTTCAATAGTGCACAAGGCCTTATTTTGAACTATATGGTCGAAGTGTCTGGTAGAGGATATACGGATACTATCTGGGCGCTTGTACTGTTGTAGATCAGGATTCTCTAGCGGATACTGATCAGTTCAAATGTTTTCGTGATGACCGGGTGAACTGTATGTGGTAGTGATTGTGGAGAAGTGAGTCAGGGTGACTATGACAGTGATTCCAGACCAGAAGCTGAGTGAAGGTGAATTCTCATTATAAAGGGAATGAGGGGTACGTACCTTGGTACGTACGGTCCAGCTTTCATGGGTATAGCTCCTAGCCTCCATCCTACCCATGCAAGTTTATGCTTTTCAGTGAGCTGGTCTATGGTGACTAGATCATTTACTAGACTGATGAAAATTAAGAAGCACTCCCATTTCCCCGCTTGTGTTGTGTTGGAACATGAATCTATGGTTGTAACTTCTGAACTTTGGGTACAGACAATTAAGAGTTGCTTCATCAGTCTGCAGCTAGTAGTGGCACAGGTATATCTGCTACCACTGAGGTTGGCTTCCACATTAGCAGATAAATAGGGTATGGCTTATAGCTAGTTGATACTTGAAGTGTAGGCTTTCTTTTTTCATTGTTGAGAGCAATGTACCTGTCATGTGTTATGCACCTATCAGTGTCCACCTCCCCACCTTGGAGTAGGGTGGGGCAGGGGATTTAACAAACTCTAGTGTCAAATTTCCTAGTGATGTGCCAATAAGAGATTTATCCCATTAGCCGATATTGAAATCAATGGCCGATACCGATCCGATGTTTGCCAAAATTTCATACATTTTTGTTATTTTATTTTTGATGAAAACAGTGGCAGTAAAGTTAATCAACTAAGTAATCTGCTAATAATTACTGTTACTGATATTGCTGAAATTTGGCTGATAAACTGATTTCTGATTATTTACCAATTAATTGGTGCATCGCTAAAATTTCCCAGTGCTGGGACAAAGCAGCTTGTTGAAACCCCACTACGTCCCTACCTTTAAAGAGGGATGTTTGAGTTATCTGTAAAAAGGCTTACACTAGACTGATCCCAAGTCAATCACACAGTAGCATATGGAAAAATTGCAGCCTCAGAACCTCAAAAGGAGCAGAAATGTTTGTGAGGTATGCTTGACCATACCTTTTATATTACACTTGGGGTGGTTTTTATAGTGTTTAACATTAGTGGCAAGTGATATGTACCCTTTGCTTCCTTATATGTTTAGTATCCATGACTACTTATGTGTCTAGAATTGGTATTCCATAGCAGAAAGCATGGACTTGTTTTTGCACAGATTGATGGCTTACATGTGTGCTGTACTATAGTAACAGTTGTACTATCTTGTTGTGCTCTCTTGAAAGTCTGTGTGTATGTGTGTTTTCCGCACAGAAATGTTTTCAACAGTTTTGCAATGCAGGTTACTGCAGTCTTCTACATAGCTATAGAATCTTAATTTTTTTGTAACCTCTTCCATGGCCATTTTGTGTACATATGTAATGATATATGTATCAAACACACACACACACACACACACACATTTTATTGCTGTACTTTGTATTGGTGAGGTCAAACGGAAGTGTGTACTTTATATCCATATTGTGCATCCGGCTGCACACTTCAAAGCTGCTAATCTAATCTGTGTTTGTTACACCTACATCTGTAGGAAAAGAAGTGCTGTATTAGCAGATCATGGACTGGTGAATCATGGATCAATGGATCATGTGAAAGGTAAAAGTGCATATAATTATTTAGTGTGTGTTTATGTGGCCGTATATTGTCATATGATCACTTAACAGCTGGACATCCCTTTTTCACTGAATCTTCACAATTGTTCACCAACGCCTTGTGTAGGCACTTTGGCAAATAATGTAACGTTATGTGCTTGTACCCAATTTCTTGCTTGTTTGAACAAAAAAATTATTGTGCATACCTACCCAGCTGTATTAGTGGGACCTGGCATTAACTGCAGTAGTAAATTCCAACTGTTACTGTATGTTATGTCGCTAACTTAGTGGGTTAATACCCATGCGTGTCTTCACCTATGTGACATGTTATACATAGCGTCCTACTTATTACCAGTCCTACCCTTGATGCTGGCATCTGAGCAGTGCATCCCCAGTATTCCGGTGGGCAGAGACAAAGGAACCTTACTTGCTTTAAGCGTGAATAAGCTCTTCAAACCCACCAAGAATTACCCAGAACTTACATGCACACAAGTTTAGCAAATAAAGTTTGACTAATTTCGTATAATCATTATTGAACATATTGTAGCTAATAGGCAAAAAAAGTTTTGGCAACTTAGTCCCTCTAAACTCCCATTGTTTATGTCAAGTATACATGTATATATTTGTACTGTGTGTGTGTGTGTGTCACGTGTGTGTGTCATGTGTGTGTGTATGTGTGTGTGTATGTGTGTACGTGTGTGTGTATACGTGTGTGTGTGTGTGTGTGTGTATGTGTGTGTGTGTGTGTGTGTGTGTGTACGTGTGTGTGTGTGTGTGTGTGTGTGTGTGTGTGTGTGTGTGTACGTGTGTGTGTGTGTGTGTGTGTGTGTGTGTGTGTGTGTGTACGTGTGTGTGTGTGTGTGTGTGTGTGTGTGTGTGTGTGTGTGTGTGTGTGTGTGTGTACATGTGTGTGTACACATGCATGTGTACAAGTGCGTGTGTGTGTGTGTGTGTGTGTACACGGGTGTATGTGTGTGGGTGTGCATGTATCTCCTGTGGGTTACTTACTTGTCCTGCCTCACTGAGAATTGAAGTTATAGCAATTACCAGGTTGGTGAGCACACACAGACACAGACACACATACAAACACACACACACACACACAGATCCTTCGCCTACTGTGCTAGCACAGTCATACCTATCCAGTTATCCAGCACTGGGACACTTGTACACTACTCAGGCACTATGAGTCAGTGCAGACAAATCCTCCCGGTGCTTGGTTGTTGTCATTGTTGTTGTTTTCTTGAGAAAGAAACTTTGCATGTCTCGTATAATAGTGGAACTTTGTGTACCCACACATTTGTTTGTAAAGCACTCCTGTGGGGGCCCTATCGTGTACATGAATGCTTATACTGTAGCACCTGAGTAGTGCACAGGGGTATCCCAGTTAGAGCTGAGCGATAGTACAACTATCACTATCACGATTGATAGTAACTTTTATATCAGGATAACGGTAGTATCACGATAGTTATTAGCAGTTATTAAAGACACTCAACTTCACGTATACAGCACATGAATACTCCAATTATGTACACACCACTTATCTGCTTTTCTAACACTCCACTAATAAATGTTATGTGTCAGTATTACAATTGTTATCTTTGTTGTCCACGTTCAAGCTACCAGTCTTATACAGTTTTCTGAAGTTCAACACTATCATGTTTGCTTTTGTTATCCATATTTTTGACTAAGCACAGATATGAAGAAGTAATCATGATAGCACGATAGTATACTATCAAGATCACGATTGTTAATAGCTATCACGATAATCGACTGATTGCCACTATCGCTCAGCTCTAATCCCAGTGCTGGTACCTGGGCCAGTAGGTGTGACCACACATACAGCAACCCAAATTATTTTTGGTTTTGCCTGCATGTTTTAGTGTAGTCTGTTTATGTGTGTTAGTATGTGACAATGTGAGTAGTGAAGGGTAAATGATGTGGCTGTGAAATTTTTATGTGTACTACGGCACAGTAGTTGTTACTGGCAAGGTAACTACCATATAGTGTTGCATATAATACCATAAATTTCACCAAATTATCAGTGTGGGTGTTGCTATAGTAACTGTTGAATACTCATTCAAATAAGTATGTACATCTTTATTTAGTAGTGCAGTCCCCTGCGTACGATGACTACTCCAGGTAAACAAACAAGGTGTGTTAAATCATGGTGTTTGGATGCCTTTACTTCTATGTATACAGTTGTCCAAGTAAAGTGACAAGAGGTTGTCTCGGTCAAGAATCCCAAAGAGTTTGTTCAGTTGGTGAGCCATTGACTGGATATGTGACCAAGTCTGACAAAACCAGGCTTATAGCCCAAAAAATGCATAATACTTAATTTTCTTTATAAGTTATAACAATTCTGTAAAGTTCCCACACAAGTGGTCGAAATGTTAATTTGTTATCATGTTCGGCGAGAAAGTTATTATTATACATATGTTAGACTTTTGAAAAGTGGTCAAAATGTGACAGGCTATATAAGCCTGGGTGATCACATTATATTGTACATTAGATGTGATCATTAATACCTACCATTGAAAGTGATTTGTTACTATTCAATGTGATCAAAAATTTCTTTGATGTTCTTGCTAAAATCATGTTTCATTGAAAGTAGCTAGCAGGCTTAACACTTGTTATACTGATTCCTTAAAATGTGTTAAATCATACGTCAAACATTTACAGGGCACCTTAGATTTCTAGTAATATGGTATTCTGAACTTTTGTGTCACATCATGTGAGGTTGAGGCTGCATGTTGATGTACGCATGTGGTACTGACCTTATGTAGCACTGACAACTTTCAGTTGCGTATTATATTATTATTGTAATGCCTGCCAATCTTGGGTCGTATAGAAAGTTTGCCTTATGCACACTGTAGCTTCATTCACACTCTAATAATGGTAGTTGAAGTGTGACTTACCTGTATGTACTCCAATAGTACGTGGTATTTTACTGTTGGAGTATTGGCTTACATACGTTAAGGGGATTGTAATGGTAGCTTTTTGGTAGTGTCACAGTGTGTTTGGGTAATTGTGTGCGTATGTGCTATCTTACTATATGCCATTTGCATGTGTGCCATAGAGAAGGCTACTAACAGGATTGTGAAAGTGTGGCTTGGAGAAAAGTCTCCTGCATGTGTACATGAGTTACTTACGTACTTTGTAACAATTGTGTGCCATTTTCATGTGTATTTTTTTGAGTGTGTCCCCTGCATGCATTGTTTGAAACATAAGATTATTAGTTAGATGTCTTGAAATTGGTATCCGTACATTAAGAATTGGATTTGTACAATACACTTGTGAACAAGAAGTCTGCTAGCATGGAGTGTACCATCATAAAGAAGTCTGGCTTACCAGTTGTTAGCCTGAGTTTGTAATGAAAGTGGCTAACAAGTTATAAGCCTTATTTCACCACATAGCTGTATTTTGAGACACCAATTGCAATGTATCAAAAATTCATAATAATCATGCATGGTAAGTACATACTGGAAATGTTTTTTAGCAACTGTCATGGCAACAGTTGCTAAGCAATTGCTGGCAGGGATTACCAAATTTATGAATTTTGCTTTTTTTCCCCCTTACAGTTAATTGTGGTCATGTCACAAACTGAAGACTTGCAAGGAGAGATCGATGCAATTATTAGGTAAGCTGATACAAATAATTGCGTATGTAGACTTTAGCTTATTGTCATTGTATATTGTATAGGAGGAGAATAGCATACTCAGTTTCAAGTACCATCCGAGTTCTAAGAAATTTGAAAAATGTTTCATTATACAGTACTGTTACTGTCATTGTACTGTATGACTGTAGTACTTTTTCATGTACTGTATGTTAAAGTAGTTGTAAGGAATCTGAAACTCAATGAAGTTGTATAGTGTTGTACACGTAAGCTAAGCAAGATTCTCAACACTGCTGTTAACCATATAATTACCTAGCCTACTATACATCATTTATAATATTTAACTTGGTGTTAATCATATTGCATGTTATTGGATCTACGGATGTCGTGATTCGCATTAATTTTGGTCACAAGCCAAATGGTTTGTTTCTAAAAGTAAAAGGTCTACATGTATGCATACAGGTCTACATACAATATAAGGTCTACATTAACACTTCAGTCTCAACTTCAATTCCTTCATTATACACACGGAAGCAGCTAAAAAACTCACATGGATTCTAAAATGTTAAACTGCAGCTGCTTGGCTCTACAATGGGCTTAAAACTAGTTATCCAAAATCTATTGTAATAGTACACACAGTGAAGTCTGTCTGATCAGGTCACCATCTGCTGAAATTGTGCCACCCATGAGCCAAATGCATAATCCTCTGTGAAAAATAATCTACATCATCTAGCCTAATACAGCCACCAGCTTATAAGGTGACTCAGGTGAGCATCTGAAATTTTGATCATGACTAGTATATACATGGTATATACCTGCAATGAATTTGAATATTACTACAATACAGTTAACAAAATTAAAAAATTCCTCAATATAATACATAGTGCTAACTTAACTTTTGGTTCTAACTTCTGCCTTGCAGTTTCCTTAAGGCCACTTCATGTCAAACTTTAGTTTCTGGTCACCCGCCTGTATGGAAAACCTGGAATCCCAGTTTATGAGGACTATTTACAGGTACTTAAATGCATGTGAAAACCAAGGACACAAATTTTTTTAACACTGCAAAATATTGAGATACTCTGATAGGACGGTCACTCTACCCTTAACTCTAATATTAGGTATAATTATGCCGCACTACTAAAACGTTACGTTTCTGACTATACACCCTGTAGTTTTGTCCTATTATTAATGTTTCTGTTACCAGTAACCAAAGTAATTTCAATATGTAGCATTAACTATAACATCAGATAGCTTCAATTTCCTAACAATTCAGATGTACGTAGTCCTCTAATGATTAATCTAGTAACTTTTCTAAATTTCAACTTCCTTATCACTGAACACAGGTACACTGATTTGAAAGCTGGTAACATTTGATGAGCTCAAATTTCAACTTTTCCATGACTAAATAACTGTATAGTCCTACACTGACAAGTGGCAATCCTTAGTTTAAACATTAACTTCCCACATGATAACTGAAAAATACTATAGCCTGGAGCACTCAATGATTCAAACTTTGACGGTCACTTTTCTCTAGGTTCACTGAAAAGGAGGCTGGAAACAGATAGTGGGCTAAGACTTCACATTTGAATGGAGACTTTCTGGTGTGTACGTAATAGTTTAATGCCATTTTGGACCATTTGAAGACTTAGATACTTTCCTAGCATATACGTAGCTAATGAGACATTACACTTGGAAAGTAAAAACATGTTATAGCTATATACAATACGTACATCAGCAGACCTTTAATTCCTATAATATATTGCTTAGCTATACATTGTTGTGCTCAGTTCTTTTAAAGCAGTATAACTAGCCATCAACAATTTTCCTAGTGCATTTTGCAGAAGCATAAGTATGTGACTATAAGAATGTTGGTTAATAAAATCAAGATAAATTGAGCAAATAATAATACTATACAGTGTGTTATCACAGTATATTATATTACTGGTGTATATGTAAGATTCTATAGTTCTGATCATCCGCCCGTCCGCATCCTTTTTGTTGGCTAGGGAGTGACCAGAAAACTAAGGTATGACTTGTAATTATGATTCCTATCTAATTTTTGAATTTATTATGTTTGATTATTGTGTGATAATTATCTATACTGTATGTTGTCAATACTTGCTCAACTTTTTATTAAACAGCTGCAGTGTTCATGTGGTACATTAAAATTAACACGCATACTAGCACATGTACAAAACACACATTGCATTGCATGGTAAGTTGTATTACTAAGTTTATCATACTGTGTACAAGAGACATAATGGATGGTAGCTAGCTAGCTAGTGATTGTTCTATTGGAATATAATTGACTGTTTCACTGATAACAAAGTAATCCGGCCGATATTACCCCATTAGTTAGATAATCTATATTCTGTATCACTGCAGTGGATAAATATTGTACATGTCAAGTTATAAGTGCACAATTTGTATTTGAAATTTCACATTATAATCCATTAACACGAAACCAATAGGCTTCATTCAGTCTATTATGATTTAAAATTTACCCATTATGATTTATGGGATTGCCAGCAAAATCAGCCCACTATATACCTTCAATTATCATGTACACATGCTGTACATGTACAATAATACAGCTGAACATCAAAAAAAGAAGAAAAATTGACCGGATTTGCGAAAAGGGGTCTTCCACACACATCCAATTTGTGAACTTCGGCTATTCATAACTTCAGATTGGAAAAAGTCATTGCCTTGAAATTTGAAGAGTAGTGAGTACCAACTTCAGTTAATAGATGTAGAAAATTGCAAGTTTGTACCTTCCTTGAACACTGAGCTATGGGCTTCCAAGTTCATAGAAATGGATGTGTGTGGAAGACCCCTCTTCGCAAATCCGGTCACATATGCATTACACAATTTTACATAAATATTGTTGTTTGAAAATTCAACCCATGGCCAGAGCCCAATACCAGAACAATCATTATGATAATTATAAATTCTTATACTGGGATTGGTTCTTCTATATATGAATTTAACTGCAAACTTTTTTATTTGTGGGAAGATACTGTGAAATTCTGCTTATTCTATCTGAAATACTGCATTACAGTGTTTATTGTGTATGCCTCCCGCTAAGGCAGAAATACTGCCATGCAAATTAAGTACATTTTAATATGAGTTACGATTGGGTAGGTGTCACATTATAATAAATACAAGTGTATGAGCTGATGAAAGACTGAAGACTACACACATACTGGCACATGCATTTTCTGCTGTAGTGACATGATAAAAATAAGTATGAATATAAAATATTGAGCCACCAACTGTACAATAATGTACCTATCAATGTTATTCCCTACCTACCCCAGGTAAGGGAATTGCAAAGGCAATTTACTCACCGAGACCCTGGGGACAACTTCGAGTTCTAAATCTCTATTACTTCGTATTATTTATCTCGGGAATCATTAACAATATGGTGATTAGTGTTGCAAATGCCCCTACCCTGGGGATGAGTTAATCCTTGCAAATTCCTACCCGTTGCCCAATCTGGGGTAGGTGCATGGGGTGTGACATTGATTCGTGTATAATATAATAGTAAAAAAGTACTACAGTCATACAGTACAATGACAGTAACAGTACTGTATAATGATATATTTTTCAATTTTCTTTAGAACTCGGATGGTACTTGAAACTGAGTATGCTATTCTCCTCCTATACAATATACAATGACAATAAGCTAAAGTCTACATACGCAATTATTTGCATCAGCTTACCTAATAATTGCATCGATCTCTCCTTGCAAGTCTTCAGTTTGTGACATGACCACAATTAACTGTAAGGGGAAAAAAAAAGCAAACTTCATAAATTTGATAATCCCTGCCAGCAATTGCTTAGCAACTGTTGCCATGACAGTTGCTAAAAACATTTCCAGTATGTACTTACCATGCATGATTATTATGAATTTTTGATACATTGCAATTGGTGTCTCAAAATACAGCTATGTGGTGAAATAAGGCTTATAACTTGTTAGCCACTTTCATTACAAACTCAGGCTAACAACTGGTAAGCCAGACTTCTTTATGATGGTACACTCCATGCTAGCAGACTTCTTGTTCACTAGTGTATTGTACAAATTCATTTGGACTGACTAATTCTTAATGTACAGATACCAATTTCAAGACGTCTAACTAATAATCTTATGTTTCAGACAATGCATGCAGGGGACACACTCAAAAAATACACATGAAAATGGCACACAATCGTTACAAAGTACGTAAGTAACTCATGTACACATGCAGGAGACTTTTCTCCAAGCCACACTTTCACAATCCTGTTAGTAGCCTTCTCTATGTCACACATACAACTGGCATATAGTAAGATACCACGTACTATTGGGGTACATACAGGTAAGTCGCACTTCCACTACACCATTAGAGTGTGACTGAAGCTACAGTGTGCATAAGGCAAACTCTCTATACGACCCAAGATTGGCAGGCATTACAATAATAATAAACAATTAAGAAAGTTGTCAGTGCTACATAAGGTCAGTACCACATGCGTACATCAACTTGCTGCCTCAACCTCACATGATGTGACACAAAAGTTCAGAATACCATATTACTAGAAATCTAAGGTGCCCTGTAAATGTTTGACGTATGATTTAACACATTTTAAGGAATCAGTATAACAAGTGTTAAGCCTGCTAGCTACTTTCAATGAAACTTTTGATCACATTGAATAGTAACAAATCACTTTCAATGGTAGGTATTAATGATCACATCTAATGTACAATATAATGTGATCAGGTCTGACAAAACCAGGCTTATAGCCTGTCAAATTTTGATCACTTTTCAAAAGTCTGACATATGTATAATAATAACTTTCTCGCCGAACATGATAACAAATTAACATTTCGACCACTTGTGTGGGAACTTTACAGAATTGTTATAACTTATAAAGAAAATTAAGTATTATGCATTTTTTGGGCTATAAGCCTGGTTTTGTCAGACTTGGTCACATATCCAGTCAATGGCTCACCAACTGAACAAACTCTTTGGGATTCTTGACCGAGACAACCTCTTGTCACTTTACTTGGACAACTGTATACATAGAAGTAAAGGCATCCAAACACCATGATTTAACACACCTTGTTTGTTTACCTGGAGTAGTCATCGTACGCAGGGGACTGCACTACTAAATAAAGATGTACATACTTATTTGAATGAGTATTCAACAGTTACTATAGCAACACCCACACTGATAATTTGGTGAAATTTATGGTATTATATGCAACACTATATGGTAGTTACCTTGCCAGTAACAACTACTGTGCCGTAGTACACATAAAAATTTCACAGCCACATCATTTACCCTTCACTACTCACATTGTCACATACTAACACACATAAACAGACTACACTAAAACATGCAGGCAAAACCAAAAATAATTTGGGTTGCTGTATGTGTGGTCACACCTACTGGCCCAGGTACCAGCACTGGGATTAGAGCTGAGCGATAGTGGCAATCAGTCGATTATCGTGATAGCTATTAACAATCGTGATCTTGATAGTATACTATCGTGCTATCATGATTACTTCTTCATATCTGTGCTTAGTCAAAAATATGGATAACAAAAGCAAACATGATAGTGTTGAACTTCAGAAAACTGTATAAGACTGGTAGCTTGAACGTGGACAACAAAGATAACAATTGTAATACTGACACATAACATTTATTAGTGGAGTGTTAGAAAAGCAGATAAGTGGTGTGTACATAATTGGAGTATTCATGTGCTGTATACGTGAAGTTGAGTGTCTTTAATAACTGCTAATAACTATCGTGATACTACCGTTATCCTGATATAAAAGTTACTATCAATCGTGATAGTGATAGTTGTACTATCGCTCAGCTCTAACTGGGATACCCCTGTGCACTACTCAGGTGCTACAGTATAAGCATTCATGTACACGATAGGGCCCCCACAGGAGTGCTTTACAAACAAATGTGTGGGTACACAAAGTTCCACTATTATACGAGACATGCAAAGTTTCTTTCTCAAGAAAACAACAACAATGACAACAACCAAGCACCGGGAGGATTTGTCTGCACTGACTCATAGTGCCTGAGTAGTGTACAAGTGTCCCAGTGCTGGATAACTGGATAGGTATGACTGTGCTAGCACAGTAGGCGAAGGATCTGTGTGTGTGTGTGTGTGTTTGTATGTGTGTCTGTGTCTGTGTGTGCTCACCAACCTGGTAATTGCTATAACTTCAATTCTCAGTGAGGCAGGACAAGTAAGTAACCCACAGGAGATACATGCACACCCACACACATACACCCGTGTACACACACACACACACGCACTTGTACACATGCATGTGTACACACACATGTACACACACACACACACACACACACACACACACACACACACACACACACACACACACACACACACGTACACACACACACACACACACACACGTACACACACACACACACACGTACACACACACACACACACACACACACACACGTATACACACACACGTACACACATACACACACATACACACACACATGACACACACACGTGACACACACACACACACAGTACAAATATATACATGTATACTTGACATAAACAATGGGAGTTTAGAGGGACTAAGTTGCCAAAACTTTTTTTGCCTATTAGCTACAATATGTTCAATAATGATTATACGAAATTAGTCAAACTTTATTTGCTAAACTTGTGTGCATGTAAGTTCTGGGTAATTCTTGGTGGGTTTGAAGAGCTTATTCACGCTTAAAGCAAGTAAGGTTCCTTTGTCTCTGCCCACCGGAATACTGGGGATGCACTGCTCAGATGCCAGCATCAAGGGTAGGACTGGTAATAAGTAGGACGCTATGTATAACATGTCACATAGGTGAAGACACGCATGGGTATTAACCCACTAAGTTAGCGACATAACATACAGTAACAGTTGGAATTTACTACTGCAGTTAATGCCAGGTCCCACTAATACAGCTGGGTAGGTATGCACAATAATTTTTTTGTTCAAACAAGCAAGAAATTGGGTACAAGCACATAACGTTACATTATTTGCCAAAGTGCCTACACAAGGCGTTGGTGAACAATTGTGAAGATTCAGTGAAAAAGGGATGTCCAGCTGTTAAGTGATCATATGACAATATACGGCCACATAAACACACACTAAATAATTATATGCACTTTTACCTTTCACATGATCCATTGATCCATGATTCACCAGTCCATGATCTGCTAATACAGCACTTCTTTTCCTACAGATGTAGGTGTAACAAACACAGATTAGATTAGCAGCTTTGAAGTGTGCAGCCGGATGCACAATATGGATATAAAGTACACACTTCCGTTTGACCTCACCAATACAAAGTACAGCAATAAAATGTGTGTGTGTGTGTGTTTGATACATATATCATTACATATGTACACAAAATGGCCATGGAAGAGGTTACAAAAAAATTAAGATTCTATAGCTATGTAGAAGACTGCAGTAACCTGCATTGCAAAACTGTTGAAAACATTTCTGTGCGGAAAACACACATACACACAGACTTTCAAGAGAGCACAACAAGATAGTACAACTGTTACTATAGTACAGCACACATGTAAGCCATCAATCTGTGCAAAAACAAGTCCATGCTTTCTGCTATGGAATACCAATTCTAGACACATAAGTAGTCATGGATACTAAACATATAAGGAAGCAAAGGGTACATATCACTTGCCACTAATGTTAAACACTATAAAAACCACCCCAAGTGTAATATAAAAGGTATGGTCAAGCATACCTCACAAACATTTCTGCTCCTTTTGAGGTTCTGAGGCTGCAATTTTTCCATATGCTACTGTGTGATTGACTTGGGATCAGTCTAGTGTAAGCCTTTTTACAGATAACTCAAACATCCCTCTTTAAAGGTAGGGACGTAGTGGGGTTTCAACAAGCTGCTTTGTCCCAGCACTGGGAAATTTTAGCGATGCACCAATTAATTGGTAAATAATCAGAAATCAGTTTATCAGCCAAATTTCAGCAATATCAGTAACAGTAATTATTAGCAGATTACTTAGTTGATTAACTTTACTGCCACTGTTTTCATCAAAAATAAAATAACAAAAATGTATGAAATTTTGGCAAACATCGGATCGGTATCGGCCATTGATTTCAATATCGGCTAATGGGATAAATCTCTTATTGGCACATCACTAGGAAATTTGACACTAGAGTTTGTTAAATCCCCTGCCCCACCCTACTCCAAGGTGGGGAGGTGGACACTGATAGGTGCATAACACATGACAGGTACATTGCTCTCAACAATGAAAAAAGAAAGCCTACACTTCAAGTATCAACTAGCTATAAGCTAGGGTTCCACCGATACAGAAAAATAACTACCGATCCGATACCGATACCTAGAAGCAAATTTTCACCGATACAGATACCGATACCGATAATTGCTATACAATTTACAATCATCTCAAGCTGGCTATGTGTGACTGTTCTAGTAGAATATATTATTGTGCAGTGACTGTTCTATTAGAGTATTTCGATCTTTTTCATGCAAACATAGTAAGTAGCAGTTGCTTGATGTTTAGCAAAGCAATTCCTGTACCTTTTATGCTAGAATAATACTCAACACTATTTCCAACTTGTTATACCTCACGTTTTGCTAGCATAGGATTTATGATGATAGTTATGGTTATGACGATTGGCGCGAGTGGCTATTAATCGGTATCGGAATACCTGAATAACCGATACCGATCGATACGAAAAGCCCAATATCGGCTCCGATACGATACCGATCCGATTATCGGTGGAACACTACTATAAGCCATACCCTATTTATCTGCTAATGTGGAAGCCAACCTCAGTGGTAGCAGATATACCTGTGCCACTACTAGCTGCAGACTGATGAAGCAACTCTTAATTGTCTGTACCCAAAGTTCAGAAGTTACAACCATAGATAGGCATTCCAGACTGATCGTAAAACTTTGGAAAAACAGGCTTTTTATATGCTCAATAGATAGAGTATTGATTGCTGATCTCAGAAATATATAGTTTGTTGGGTTGGAATTAGCTACTTTGGCATGCACAGTGCTTAAAAACTGAAAAAAGGTACATTTTTTCTCCAGGGCTCCCCATACATTTTACAGGGGAAAATGGCACAATTGAATCAGGAAGCCATCTATCAATCTGGACTATCTTGAAACTGCAGTTGCTTCTAGCTACAAGTTTGTACATGTAATGAGAGTAACTTCAGGTCTTATTGGATCTCAGCGATCTTTGTATGCTATGTGGTGAGCAAATATGTTTCACCTACTGCACACTTCTCAATACAATGGTGTATGCTCATAGGCAAGTGGCTATCTCAAGTTGGTAAAAACATCAAGTTAACAACTTATAAAGGTAAACAACTAAAGTGGAGGTGCCACAATGATGCAACAATACCTAAGGTGGAGTTGTGGTTTCAATTATGGCATTGTTATGCCGACTTTGAAGTGGTTTATACTTTGAGCTGATGAAACAACCATCAGAAAATTGCTCTGGAGCTGAAAATCGCTAACCCAAGCGAAGTAACTACGCACTTTAAAGTAAGCACCAGTGACTACCTTCCACCCGACCGTACCTTTTTTAAAGTTTTAAAGTATTCTACATACATTACAAGGCTTGAAAAGATTACAAAACAACACAAAACTTACTTATATGTAACGCGCACGATAAAACTAAGATTTTCATGATGATCAGCGTGTGGACAAACCCCACAGCGATTTTCACCCTCATTGGAGCTCGGACGACGGAGCAATCCCAAGTTAAATACGAGTTGTCATTTTGTGCCAGGGTTCTATTGGGGAATATACGGAGAATTTTTTTATTAAAAAAATTCGGATACTGGAATGCCTACCATAGATTCATGTTCCAACACAACACAAGCGGGGAAATGGGAGTGCTTCTTAATTTTCATCAGTCTAGTAAATGATCTAGTCACCATAGACCAGCTCACTGAAAAGCATAAACTTGCATGGGTAGGATGGAGGCTAGGAGCTATACCCATGAAAGCTGGACCGTACGTACCAAGGTACGTACCCCTCATTCCGTTTATAATGAGAATTCACCTTCACTCAGCTTCTGGTCTGGTTCAGCAACTGAACAATCACTGTCATAGTCACCCTGACTCACTTCTCCACAATCACTACCACATACTGTTCACCCGGTCATCACGAAAACATTTGAACTGATCAGTATCCGCTAGAGAATCCTGATCTACAACAGTACAAGCGCCCAGATAGTATCCGTATATCCTCTACCAGACACTTCGACCATATAGTTCAAAATAAGGCCTTGTGCACTATTGAACTATATGGTCAAAATAAGTACGAGAATAGGTTGTTGAACTATCCCATACATTTTTGCGACATGTGCGCAATTCTAATGGAGTAGTCGTGCGTTCTATTAGGGATAAGTCATCATAGAATAAATGACACGATACGGCGTTTATATGATTCTAATAAAAGCTAGCTAGCCTTTTTAAAATGGAAAATCACTTACAATGGCTGGTATTTTGTGCGAAGTAGTACGCATGCGTAAAAACGCACGACCGCTTGGCACTATATATTAAGGGTGCTAGCGCCTTTTTGAAGCCACACAAATGCTGTTGTTTTTACTTTTGATACAGGCAAAAAGGAAGCTACAGAAATCTAAACTACTGCTTCGAAGATTGACCTAACTTTCTACTATACAGAGACCAAAGTATAAGATTGTACCTTGTTTCATTCACGCGCTATAGTCCCTCAAAGTCAACCCATACATTTTTCTTATTCCGAGATACTGGCTGCTTGCACAGGCATCAAATTCGCTGTGAAGGTTCTTCAACAAACTTGTGGAAACTTAGCGCAGGGATTTGTCTTTGCACTTCTTCTTTCTTGAGTTATAAAACAAAGAGTGAGTGCCCGCGAGCGAACTTCGACTTCCGGGCCTTGTAACTCCGTGCTGGATCACAACAATTATAATTCCATGCGCTAAAAGTTTACAAATTTATCACTGATGGTCCACCAAAAGTTTGGTAAAGATCCGACTATCGTGTATTCCAGAATATCGCCTTTTACAATGCAGTGTAGAACATGCGCACGCCGACCAGTTATTACTACAAATTCCAATAAACCACAAATGCCAATTTTATCAAATAACCAGTTATAAATGAAGTTCTAAACAAAATAAAAGCTCTTGTTCCTTTTCTTTACACACTGGGACACCTTCCTGTTGCTTGTGGAGTCGCCAAGCCTGCTCTTCGATAGGTAACGCCTCGTAACGCACCGTCAGTGTCTTGTTATGTGTGATAAATCCAGCTGGAACATCGTCACTACCTAAGAACAGGTGTACAATACAAATATAACTTACCAGCGTACACTATCACTCGAGAAAACGCAGGAAGAACGTGTGTTGGCTACAAATCAGCTTGTGTCTCGGCTTGTGTTCGCACGTATATTCAAAACTAGCAGTAACTTTCAGGCTAATTCACTCTATTTTCACTCTTGGACACCCAGACGATCATTTTCGTGATGGTTTTCAAACGAAACAGGCTGTTTCTTGGCCAATTCCTTTGGCGCAAAACACAGTCGCCTAACACGGATACTTTGAGTATGCCAATTATGATGTAACAGCCGCATGTGGTTATGTGGGTTGTCCCTTGAATGGCTTCAAAAACCCGCTAGCACCCTTAAGCGCACAGAACTCACAACAAATAATTAATTTAGCGTCTTCAAAGGCGAAGGTATCCTGCGCACTGAGATGATGGTGGATTGATAATCTATGATCTGGCGTAGTGGACACATTTACAGACAACAAGAGGTGTTTGTGTGGTAAAGTAACTGTCTATTAGTTGTTCTGTCTCGCGTGACCAACACTTTTGTTGTTTACGCTATTGTCCTGTCCCAGTTTACACTCCTTACAGCCTAGCCTGGTTCACGTAAGGCCGTGTAAGGTACCCAATGACAGGGCCTAGGCCCAGTAGATACTATTTATAGGCCACTCCAACTTCATTTCCTGTTTCCAATTCTGGCCAAACAAACTTCTTCATGCGGGCGGGCGGCAAATTCCCATTATTCCATTATGTTAAACTACTACGCATGAACACAACTACACGTCTATTACACAGCTACAAGGAGGACAATGTTACTACTGCTTCAGCTGTGATTGTACATGTGGCCTAAGGCCAGGCAAATTTGATTACTTGTTTCTCATCCACAAAAATACGGATTTCTCAGAGCTCTCAACCTGTATGTAACCTTTGCCAAGAGTGAGATCAGCAAAGTTCTGCCAGTGCAACCTGATGGAGAGAACAAGCACAGCATACATAAAATGTGCTCTTAGGCTGATGTGTAGTTGTGTACCTATGCTTTCTATCTATCCACCTGTTTATGTAGGCATAGTTGTGATTAATTGTATCTCTGCACATAGATTCTGCCACCATCTGTTATACCACACACTAGAATTAGTTCAACACACTGACATGTCCATTGAATTCTGTTAGTGCACTTTTATCTTTTGAAGGTCACTATATATCTTTTAGTGTTCAGCCACACGGGTCGCTTGTTCTCTATTTTCGCCTTTCAGTATATCCATGGCATCACATGATTATTTTATGACACATGGCCCAGCACAAAATATAATCTTGACTTGAATAACACTTGTTGGTGCCAGGCAGTCGAAACATTCTGTTACTTTTATTCTACATGTCACTCTGTTGTCCCCAGCCATGTCTTAATCCAGTGCTCTGCCATTTCCTCGTTTAAATACCTATAATCACGTGACACAAACTGTGTACAACTACATAAATATCCAAAGATTTACAGATATATTTTGGTTCTAATTATAATACTGAATGTTTTTGTGGAAGTTTAGCTACATTGTTTGTAGGCGTGAGATTCAATATCTTGGGTGTGAGAGCATGAGTTTGCACCTCAAATCGTAAGAATCACGCTGGAGGCGTGACAGTTGAGAGGTATGCTTTCTATGCAGGCAGGAGGTCATTTTTCATTATTCATTATTAAAGAAAACACTCCAAATCAAGCTCTCTGTTTCTGTTAAGGTTAGCTAAAGCCTTTTACTTGTGTTTTACCACTGTTTCTGAGGTGTAAGTAACATTTGCTGTGTTGCAAAATGATAGCCAGTTTTCTTAGCATCAAAATAAGTGTGCACATAATTGATAACAACAAAAATGAAAGTAGAGGTGGTGGGGTACAAAGGGATGTGGGTGGGGATGAGAAACAATTAATCAAGTTTGTCTGGCCTATCTCACTACACTTTAATAATATCTAACTACCTACACTCAGCTGATGGGGCGCCATTCAGCTGATTGCTCAACACATATATGTGAGAATATGCCTTGATTGTACCCTATTAACTGGCGATATACTTAATCCGACTTTCCTGCAGCATTTATCAACTAGCAGCTCACCTGTCCTGTCAGATTAAGGTATCACAGCAAAACTACTGGGTATGGTTATTACAAAAATAAATCAATTCCATTCCTACTCAACTTTGAAAATACCAGCTGATAGCTAAATGAACGTTCTATCTTTGTAACCATACCTGTTAGTTTCAGGTCAATACCTTCTTCCAGAATTGAAATTAAGCCCCACTAGAACTAAAGCTCAGATATACACCTGTATTATCCCCCAAATATGTGATATATACACCTGCTCATATGGTGCTGCATATGTGGCTATATGCATTGTGTGTATGTGTGCCACATGCTTAAAAAGTTTGTGTTCGATAATAAAACTTCTATTTCATACAGTAATTCAATGTAACTTCTATATACACATAGTTTCATGAATCATTTTGTTGTATTGCATTATTTGGAATGGAAATGAAAAGTGATTATAAACTTGATGTATCAATGAACTTAATGGTGTTTCATTTCTTCTACAGAGACCAGCACCCAGTTTCAATGATAGAGAAATAGAGTGAGTCAATTATACATTTTATGTACTTGATTGTGAATCACTTTGTAATCTTTTGTGCATTGGTTTTTATAAGTTACTTCATAGTTGTGGTGCCATGAAGGTATAGTGATGCTAGTTTCTGATCACTATTCTTTTGTGAATGTTAAGGTAGAAACCTCCATGATCCCTACTATGGTTATGGAACATATAGGAGTTACATTGAAACCTGGACAATTGTAGCATTGTACAGCCAAGTAAACAATTCATGTTGATATGTTTTAATTTGTCATGATGACATCATTTTTATTGGAACATCACAAGAGCTACCTTGAGTATGAATCTCAGTAACTATGTAATCTGGGCATTAAAATGGCCTTGCAAAAGTTGGGTAAAACTCTACGTTAGTAGTTAGTTGCTGGGATATTCATTGCAATACACTAGCTAACTCCTGTCATTTTTATAACAACATAGTATACAACTGATTGTGGGTTTTGGATAAGGCATGGATGGACTAGAGGCAAATTCCATGTGTAAAATACGCTAAATCCACACCACTAACACAGACATGTACACACCAACACATGACTACATGTACAAAACACATACACATTACTTGTAACATCTTTACAGGGACACAAAAGATCAAGGTTAGCAAACTAGTCATGTACAAATCGACATTCTCATTCTGAAAATAATTCCATGGGTCAACAGTGGGGATTTGACATGATAGCTTTGCCCTACTATGGGGCATTTTACATTCGGCTGTCTCAATCCCCACTGCAGCCCCACATATGCCCGATGGAGAGGGAGTGGGGAAATACATTGATAGGTGGATAATTTTCAAATAAACAGCTTGCCATCATGACACGGCGTATTGTAAAAATGTGCAGTGGCATTCCAACATTTGTAAGCAATACCTTTAGATATGGTTGCTATGTGTTATTCCTTTTAGGTGGCTTTTGAAACTCTTATCCCTCTATTTTTCGCGGCAAACCCGATGGTTAGAGGGTTACACAAGTACGTATAAAGAAGCAATAGTACGTAAGTATATGATGTCTAGTATATATATATATATATATATATATATATATATAGGGGGTATGTGCAATGTGATTGATTTCCATTTTTTACTTGAAGCCAACATTTGTTAATACAGTGAAACCTTACTTTGCGGCCACCTCTTTAATAAAACGACCTCATTATAGTGACCACCTCTAGTAGGTCTCAAACATAGCACCTCTATAGTGACCACCTCATTGTTTTGCCTTCGACGCACTAGATGGAACCAGAACATACACCTATATATGTTGTCTGTCTGTCAATATCAAGGTTATATTTTGTGTACCTGGAGTGTCTTGGTAATATCATTTTGACTTGTTCATTTAAGGGTGCTCTGTACAGTTCCGTGTATGGCTTCTGAGGTTAGCACAGCTGGGATTTACTAATGGATTCCCATGGTCACCAGTAATTATCTAATTAGTCTGTGGCTTGTTTAATGTGGCCGACGAGAAAATGTCTTTTATGATGAAATAACCTGCCACAAACGAAGAAAGAAGAGCAATGTACATGAAGGAAGCGAAGTAAGTGTTGTATGTTTTTCATCGTGGTCTAATGAATATAGCGATCCATAATTTACCGATTATCTTCCCGTTATTCAATTAAGAAACAATATCTGTGGCCATAGAACAGCTGCGGACGCCTCAGTTTCTACACCTTGATACTAAAATTAGAACTAGTTCGTCATTTTAGACCCAATAGGCATAAAAATTTCAGATGGGCAAGCATGATATTTATGTATTAAAGGAGTGTTTGTCGTTTTTTATAGCTCCTTCTGGCAAGGAATGCCGTGGAGGTAAAGAAGACTGATTAGTGCCAGAACAAAAGTGGAACAAGAGTATCTGGTAACTGAGAAGCCAGAGAACGAAAATAGAAATGTATGTTTGCTTGTACAGTTTTCAATAATGTATTTTTAAAGAATCAAGTCTCTAGGGCGTAAACTGTGGGACTAGTTCTAGCTTGAAGTGAAATTTATAACTCGCCTTCTACAGTGAGTTAAGACATGGAATTTGGACTAAACTGTGCAGTAGTGATAGCTTATTGCAAATAAAAAGAGTTTAGTAGAGTAGTTTAATCCATTCGTAAATTATAGCAGAAAACAATTTACGGGTAGCCATACACGGATCTGTACAGAGCACCCTTAATTTGTTTGTATACTTATTATGTAGTCCAGTGTGTTAGTATTATAATGAAATTAAATGTCGTGGGTGTGGTCTTTGTTTTGCCTTCAACGCACTAGATGGGACCAAAACATACACTTGTATGTGTTGTCTGTCTGTCAATATCAAGGTTATATTTTGTGTGCCTGGAGTGTCTTGTTAATATCATTTTGACTTGTTCATTTAATTTGTTTGTGTGCTTATTATGTAGTCCAGTGTGTTAGTATTGTAATGAAATTAAATGTCATGGGTGTGGTCTTTGTTTTGCCTTCAACACACTAGATGGGACCAAAACATACACTTGTATGCGTTGTCTGTCTGTCAATATCAAGGTTATATTTTGTGTGCCTGGAGTGTCTTGTTAATATCATTTTGACTTGTTCATTTAATTTGTTTGTGTGCTTATTATGTAGTCCAGTGTGTTAGTATTGTAATGAAATTAAATGTCATGGGTGTGGTCTTTGTTTTGCCTTCAACGCACTAGATGGGACCAAAACATACACTTGTATGTGTTGTCTGTCTGTCAATATCAAGGTTATATTTTGTGTGCCTGGAGTGTCTTGTTAATATCATTTTGACTTGTTCATTTAATTTGTTTGTGTGCTTATTATGTAGTCCAGTGTGTTAGTATTGTAATGAAATTAAATGTCATGGGTGTGGTCTTTGTTTTGCCTTCAACACACTAGATGGGACCAAAACATACACTTGTATGCGTTGTCTGTCTGTCAATATCAAGGTTATATTTTGTGTGCCTGGAGTGTCTTGTTAATATCATTTTGACTTGTTCATTTAATTTGTTTGTGTGCTTATTATGTAGTCCAGTGTGTTAGTATTATAATGAAATTAAATGTCATGGGTGTGGTCTTTGTTTTGCCTTCGACGCACTAGATGGGACCAAAACATACACTTGTATGTGTTGTCTGTCTGTCAATATCAAGGTTATATTTTGTGTGCCTGGAGTGTCTTGTTAATATCATTTTGACTTGTTCATTTAATTTGTTTGTGTGCTTATTATGTAGTCCAGTGTGTTAGTATTGTAATGAAATTAAATGTCATGGGTGTGGTCTTTGTTTTGCCTTCAACGCACTAGATGGGACCAAAACATACACCTGTATGTGTTGTCTGTCTGTCAGTATCAAGGTTATATTTTGTGTGCCTGGAGTGTCTTGTTAATATCGTTTTGACTTGTTCATTTAATTTGTTTGTGTGCTTATTATGTAGTCCAGTGTGTTAGTATTGTAATGAAATTAAATGTCATGGGTGTGGTCTTTGTTTTGCCTTCGACGCACTAGATGGGACCAGAACATATACTTGTATGCGTTGTCTGTCTGTCAATATCAAGGTTATATTGTGTATGCCTGGAGTGTCTTGTTAATATCATTTTGACTTGTTCATTTGATTTGTTTGTGTGCTTATTATGTAGTCCAGTGTGTTAGTATTACAATGAAATTAAATGTCATGGGTGTGGTCTTTGTTTTGCCTTCGACGCACTAGATGGGACCAAAACATACACTTGTATGCGTTGTCTGTCTGTCAATATCAAGGTTATATTTTGTGTGCCTGGAGTGTCTTGTTAATATCATTTTGACTTGTTCATTTAATTTGTTTGTGTGCTTATTATGTAGTCCAGTGTGTTAGTATTATAATGAAATTAAATGTCATGGGTGTGGTCTTTGTTTTGCCTTCGACGCACTAGATGGGACCAAAACATACACTTGTATGTGTTGTCTGTCTGTCAATATCAAGGTTATATTTTGTGTGCCTGGAGTGTCTTGTTAATATCATTTTGACTTGTTCATTTAATTTGTTTGTGTGCTTATTATGTAGTCCAGTGTGTTAGTATTACAATGAAATTAAATGTCATGGGTGTGGTCTTTGTTTTGCCTTCAACACACTAGATGGGACCAAAACATACGCTTGCATGTGTTGTCTGTCTGTCAATATCAAGGTTATATTTTGTGTGCCTGGAGTGTCTTGTTAATATCATTTTGACTTGTTCATTTAATTTGTTTGTGTGCTTATTATGTAGTCCAGTGTGTTAGTATTGTAATGAAATTAAATGTCATGGGTGTGGTCTTTGTTTTGCCTTCAACGCACTAGATGGGACCAAAACATACACTTGTATGTGTTGTCTGTCTGTCAATATCAAGGTTATATTTTGTGTGCCTGGAGTGTCTTGTTAATATCATTTTGACTTGTTCATTTAATTTGTTTGTGTGCTTATTATGTAGTCCAGTGTGTTAGTATTGTAATGAAATTAAATGTCATGGGTGTGGTCTTTGTTTTGCCTTCGACGCACTAGATGGGACCAGAACATATACCTGTATGTGTTGTCTGTTTGTCAATATCATGGTATATTTTATGTGCCTGGAGTGCCTTGGTAATGTGACCGGATCTGCAAAAACCCGACATAATGGTGCATTTTTCAAATTCTTTATCGTTGAATATTTATAATCTACTTAGCCAAGTGTATGTTCTGACCAAGTTTCAGCCTTGTATGCCAACAACTTTTGGAGTTACAGCCCTACAAAGTAGCAACAACAGAAAGATCAATTTGTACAGCAAGTATTGGGAAAATAAATTACATGCGCTTACAAAAATGGCTGTAACTTACAAATACAATGCAGTACAGAGTTGCAACTTGCACCATTGTGTTCGCCATGAATAGGGGAGTCCATTACTGGATAAGTTGTTTCTTCTATTACCATTCTTCACTGCATACAGTGACGAAATAAGTGAAGAAAAATCGATCGCGTACGATTGTTTCGACGTGACGTAAACAAACGCCCATAACTTACATATCCTTTTAGTCTACTGCAACGAAACAAAGAGTTTTGAACTCCTCTTGAGTATGCGAATAAGATGATATCCAGGTTTTTATCATAGGACCCTTCCTTCACAAAGAACAAAGCGTTCAAAAATTTTATGAATTTTTTTTCGATTACGCAAATATTTTACAAGTTGCGAATCAATGGCTTATACTGAAAATTTAGGCTTGCGCCATTGTCGGGTTTTCGCAGATCCGATCACATATCATGTTGGCTTGTTTGTTTAATTTGTTTGTGTGCTTATTGTGTAGTCCAGTGTGTTAGTATCGTAATAAAATTAAATGTCGTGTGTGTGGCCTTTGACGCACTAGATGGGACCAAAATATACACCTGTATGTGTTGTCTGTCCATCATTACCATGGTATATTTTGTGTGCCTAGAGTGTCTTGTTAATATCATTTTTACTTGGTCATTTACAGTGGAACTTCACTTATCCGAACCACTTGGACTTGGGGTGGTCCATAAGTCTGAAAATCCCATATCTCTGAAACTGTGTATAAATAACCTTAAAATAGTGTGAAGAAAATTTTTTTTTAAATATCAGTATTTTCAACTACTCTAATAGAACAGAGAGACTGACTGCTCTAATAGAGCAGTCTTTGCTATGGTTAGGTTAACCAAGAATCTGGATAAGTGGGAGGTTCCTCTGTAATTTGTTTGTATGCTTATTGTGTAGTCCAGTGTGTTAGTATTGTAATGTCATGGGTGTGGTCTTTGTTTTGCCTTCGACGTACTAGATGGGACCAGAACATACATTTGTTGTCTATCCATCAGTATCATGATATGTGACTGAATTTGACAAAACCAGGCTTCGACGCACAAAGCTTCGTTAGGAGATATGGCGATTTTAAGTTATCATTGTGTAATAACCTCCCAGTGCCTACAGCTGTGCAAACAAAATTTGCACCAATTATTCATCTGTTTACTAGCTATCACTGAGTGGGTGTATAAACTTCTGATACCCAAAATTTGCCCTGTTTTGGGCAGCTTTCTTCGAGTGGGTAATAATATCACAGGTGGTAGTATTAGGGAATAGGGTGGGGGGTGGGCTTAATATAGGAGTATAAAATGAAGTAAGAAGACGAATGGAATCCAGAGGCCAAGTTTGGGCTCTCCTTGGCCCTCAAATCACTCTAAATTGACTGAGAACACTATTGGCAAGCTCTCTGTGAAGTCCCAGCTCACTACACACCATTATCACAAAGCCATGGCCATTTAATGGCACCAATCTCCCACTCGTGGCTTTGACAGGGTCGGAAGAAAGCTGCTACAGAAACCAGACTTGCCAGTCCTGAAGGAAGCACAGTGTGGAATATGATAGTGTATTAGACCAGCACTCCATTTCTGGTAAAAACGTAAGTTTGATTTTGTGTGTGTGGAAGCCTGGTTATGTGAAATCCGGTCACATATATGGTGCCTAGAGTGTCTTGTTAATAATATTATCGTTTTGACTTGTTCATTAAATTTGTATATTGTACTTTGTGTGGGAGGATCAAAGCGATGCTGCATATCGTATTCTCTATACAGTACTAATCAAGTACTTAACTGTACTGTATGAGTCATACAGTACAGTTATGCAGCTAATTGGGCAAATACAGTACAGTTATGCGCTTAATTGGGAAAATTACAGTACACTCGGGCAAGTACAGTACAGTTATGCGGTGAATTTATTTGTGGAATGTTACGTAAACAACACACTTTAAATCGCTAAAACCAGCCAAACTATACCTACGAGTTCGTTGTACGGCTAGGAATAGATTGTATAAACATTTACTGATCATCTGATAACAAAGCTTTTAAATACGACTCCACTAAGACAGCACGACTGATCACATGCGTGACATTGTAATCACTAAAACTAGCTAAACTAATCCTATTAGTTCATTCTACGACTAGAAATAGATTAGTTAAACACATACTGATATCCTTATCACTGAAAATCGCAGCGGTTTGAGTACTAGAGAAAATAGCTCCGAGCCAGACGCTTAGGAAGTACAATATAACACTTAAAGCACCGCCTTGCTTGTGTGTACGAAAAATACAGTACTCTGGGGTGTCTCAAGGCAAATACAGCACGAGGTGAAGCCGAGTGCTGTATTAGCCTCTCGACACACACCCTCGTACTGTATTTTCCGTACACACAAGTGGCGGTGCTTTAACTCTAACTTGTGTGTTTATTATGTAGTCTAGCATGTTAGTATTGTAATAAAATTAAGTGTGGTGGGTGTTGCCTGTTTTTGGCTTAGATGCACTGACAGAACATGTGTGTTATCTGTTCCATTCTTACAGTGTATTCAGGGTTTATTTTGGGGGGGCATTTGCCGTCTCTTGCAAACTGTTAGCTAACTCTCCCTTGCAACTATTTCCCTCTCCAAGAATACACACTACTTACTCATAGTAGAGTTTATACAGGTTTACAGTATTATAGGGTGGGAGCCCTTAAAGTGTTCATTGTTCAACCACAAAGTGATGAATCTATTTTATAGGCTAGTCAAGGCTCTAAGAACCCCTGTTCTTGTATAATTGGATTATGTGACTTCCTGTAGCTATATGGTTTGTAAAGGGTAGTTTAGTAGTTCCATCCATGTATTTAAAAGGCAAACAGAGCACTATAATGACATTCATACCTGACCAGACACCAATAACCTGTGTAATTATAGTGAAGTGATCACATGTAACAACAGATTATTGTTCATCACACAAAAAGGAACATACATTTTCATAACTCTTTGGCAAATTTGCTTCCAAATTAAATATCACAACAGGAAAATTTCAAAAATTTACTGAGGGGCATGCTCCCAGACTCCCTAGATGGTTCCATGCTGAGTGTGCTTCACATACACCCCCCCCCCAATAGCAGTGTCAATCTCAAATGCCCCCTCACCCCTTTGCTGAAATTTCAAAAATACACCCTGGTATTTCAAAAATACACCCTGGTATTGTATTAGAATTGTGTTGATAAAGGTCATGTCTCAGTGGTGTCCACACGACATAATATGGTGAGTATTATATTATTATCAAGAATTACCTCTCCACTATTATTAACTCCTGATATTATTGTATATAACATTATTATTATTATTCCATTCTGATTGTGACCAAGGCTACTATGGATCATGTCTCAGTAGTGTCACTAGAATCCACACACGTGGTGAGTGCCACCATAATGTTGTGTGTAACATTCTGTTTGAATACATACTTCACAATTGTGGTGGGACCAGTGGACAGATTATTCGTCAATGACAACATGGGGAGGGTCAATAATTATATAGGGTTAGCCCCTGTACGTTAAGGACCTCTTCATAGTAGTCATTGGTAGTGCTTAGTACACAACCTGTTATGCTCGTGTAGTTGACATTTCAAACTTTCGCCCACTACTTTATTGCTCTTACATACTTATTATTATTCACCTCAATTTTTTTCTAATCAGGATTATCTCCAGGATTGACTATTTCCACTAGGGAAGTGTCAATAAACATTAATAATGCTGGCACTATCCTAGCAGGAATGGCCAAACCTGTTCAGTGACATGGACTGGACTGGCATGTGCAAGTGAGGACAAGACCAGATATCTGCACACATTATGGCAAGTACCAGAATGTTGTGATGTGATGCCACCAAACTAATGCATGCTACAATGACCATTGTCTACAAGTAGAAACATTGGTATCTGCAAAATATACTAAATATGGTGCAAGAGTAACTAGTTCACTTGTCAGAAAACAATTATCTCATACGCAGCTTCATTTGCAGTCTACCATTATCCATCTGGCAACATAACAGGATGACAACCTGTCAAGAATGCAATATCACAGACAACTAACATTGAGTGTGATGGACTGTATAGAATTTGTCTCTATTTGTTGTATAGAATTTGTTTCCCTCTATACGGTATTTATGTTTAGCTCAATTCTGGTGCGGTCGTACACACCAAAATTGTAATTCATGTAATTCTCTGTGATTCACACTTGTAATTCTCTGACCTCTTGTCCACTAAACAGACACCATAATGCTTGTAGTCACACAAAAAGTAGAGTTGCACATTGTACTACTGTTAGGGTAAAATTCCTTGCGAAGAGCAAGGTATACGAAATGTACACAAAGTATATGGCCCAGGATTTTTTTTTTAAACTAAGTGTTTTGGACATTTATATGGAACATGCTGTGTTAATAGTAAAGAGAGCAACAAATTAAAGTGACTGGATCTGCAAAAAAGGGACAAGCCTAAATTTACAGTATAAAGCATTGAATACATTGGGTGAAATACTTGTGTATTATTGTAAAAATTCTGTAAATTTTTTTACCTGTTTCTTAGTGAAGGAAGGGACTAACAATAAAAACCTGGATATCATCTGATTCACCTGCTCAAGAGGAGTTGGAAACTCTTTGTTTCGTTGCAATAGACCCAAGTATACATAAGTTATGAGCATTTGTTTACATCATGTTGAAGCGATTGTATGCGATCGATTTTTCTTCACAAATGTAGCCTTTGTATGCGGTGAGTAAAGGACAAACTTACCCAGTACATGATTCCCCTGTTCATGGCAAACAAAATGGTGAAATTTGTAGCTCTGTACCTCAATCCGTTGGTAAGTTACAACCATTTTTGTAAGCGTATGTAATTTATTTTCCCTATCCTTGCTGTACAAATCGATTTTTCTGTTGTTGCTATTTGTAGGGCTGTAACTCCCAAATCTATTGGCATATGAAGCTGAAACTTTGCCAGTAGGTACACTTGGCTAAGTAGATTATAAATATTTAATAACCAGGAATTCGAAAAATTAATATGTGATTATGTCCTGTTTTCGCAGATCTGGTCACAAATGGTGGAGGGATGGTAGCATAAAACATAACAGGGCTAAAAGGAGAATAAGTCACCCTGAAAATGATATTTAAACCGTTCGCGAGATATGGACACGAACAAAAAGAATGTAAAATAATGGCTGCTTCGTGAAGAAAGGAGAGTCCAGCAGTACAAGGGTTGTTCTGGTCGGCTGATGGGCTTGTTCATCATCGGAGACCTGGGCCAAGGTATGTACATCAATGTTATAAAGGGTTGTTGTAACAGCAGTACATGATTTGGGAGAGAGAAGGGTGAATTCGCAAACACAACAAAAATGCATGTTTTTCATCAAAACAATTCAGGTCTTAAAAGTTGTTAACCACAAACGTATGACACATGCAGAAACCGAACCAACATCAATGGATGATACATCAGACACAGAACTAGTATTAATATATTATTGAATGTGTAATCGTAGCTAACTACTATATAATGATTGTTAATCAATACCTTATTGTAAGTATTGACATTGTAATAAACACTACATAAAGTTAATATTATAAATGATCTCACATGTTTCAGTACCTCATATCTTCCTAACAAGTACATGGGATATATAAGTTTCTGTCACACTGATGGTGCGGGTTGACTGTGCAGTAGCAGAATTATAAGATTCTTAACCATTGGACTTGAAAACCTTTTGTTGAGTTATCAGATTAAATCTGTTCATTCTTGTATTCTTTTGTCAACACTAAAAGAAACACACCTATATACAGCACATACGTTTGGTGATGGGCTACTCTATATAACCCTGAGATCAATAACTATGTTGCAATGAATTTATTACAATACTCTTACGTACTCTATATTACTTTAACAACTATAGCAATGTAAAGTCTTAGTAATAATTATGTTGTTTCAACACAATATGTTATTATGACATTTCTGTTTTTGCTGTGTAGGAAGGAATTGTAATGGAGCCATTATTAAGAGGTAAAGGTATGTGTTTGCTACATACATAAATTGTCCGTTAGCTGTTATACATAGAGGTGTCCATAGTACAAATGTTTCTAATATATTGTATTCAATGACAGTGTGGTGGGGACCATGGCATAGCATCCATGGCATAGGCTTACAAGTGACTCTTTGTATACTTGTATGTTTCACCAATCCATTTCATGCTGTTTTATAAAGGCTGTTGAAATGTAATCTTACCATTTCTCTTATTTTTCTGTGGTAACAATGTAGGGCTGATAACGGAGCCAAGTGTTAGCTGAAACTTGAAAAGCAGATACTGGCTGTATATAACACCACAGATTAAACATTTGATTAAATAGTTCTGCAATTGATATAAAGAACCACAGAAGCCATAAATGTAACAAATACTAATACTCTGTCAGTACTCGTTAAGGATTTTGGTACTCGGATAGTAAAATTGGTACTCAACTACTTGTTAAGATCACATGACCCCGCTCACATGATGTATTTGTCATCAGGGAGTGACACAATGAAGGCTGTAGAGTTTGATTGGCAATACTTTTTGTCAGGGACACTAACATCAGTACTTTAATACAGTGTGTGTATCATTGTGTACTTGTAAAACTGTAAACTGTTCAAGGTTGGTATAAAACATGTCCAATGAGTATGACTACAAGTAGCTAGTATTCGTGAGTACTTGATCATTAACTCTAGAGAGTACTTGAATACTAAAAAACCATGATTGTTTCAGCCCTATTGAGAATCAACTATTTATTGTATTAAGAATCAACTAAACATTGTAGCTAGATACAGGTCCTGCCCTTTGTGCAGTTACCAGCCACCTGTGAATATTCTTATGAGGGACATAATTTATACCATTCACAACTGTCATTTTAACAATTAGTGAAACGGAGGTAAGTTGTGATATTTGTAGCTCTGATGGTGTAATGGTAAGCATTGGACTATTAACGTTACTGTTATTGTTACAGTATAACTAACTCAGCACTGATATACAGACAATACCAGTAAGCAAATATGAAATGCAGTATCTTTCAACAGCTTTATCTCTCACAGCAGGCAAAGATGCAATCAGTTTTTGATTATGGTAAGTAGCTAGTCCGTATTGCTTTTGTTACGGTCATACAGATACACATCTGCACAATGTCATGCTGCTATTGCTGACGATCTCATGCTGGTATTGCTGATGTATAACATGCTTTATTTTGCATACCAATAAACTATGATCGAAGTTAATTTAGCTTGCTACTTGTGGTTATCAGGTTGATGCTATATATTAAGTTTGTGCAAATTAGGCAATAGGTATGGCTAGGTTTATTAGTATAAATGCATTTACAACCACACCAAATCACCTATGGTTTTAGGCCAATCCTGTCCAAATCATATTCTACAATCAATAAGTCACTAGTATTATGATCCCCAGCCAAAATTAGTCAAATATACTTTTCTTCGACATTGATCTTTTCCATCCACACACAGTGTCTAATTGGGAGTGTCCAGAGTACCTCCACCACCATCCCCATAGCCAAGTGATGCTGACCAACGCAGTTCAGTACTATGGTGGTGTACCTCGAGGATCTACCCCAATTCAATCGACATCAATAGAATGCCAATCCAAGCACTCAGTTGAGTGCACTACTGGCATCCCTGTTGATTTAAAGCAGATGACCATGTCTCAGTCTGCTATTACTAAGAGGTACTTAAATTGAGTAGCTATATTAATTGCTGAATTACCACACTATTGTCCACAGTAAGTCTTACGTCTGTGACTATAGTGGATGTGGAAAGAGATTCAAACGATCAGAGCACCTAATAAGACACTCAAGAAAACACACTGGAATCCGACCATATGATTGTGATGTCTGCAAAAGAAGGTTTTCCCATAGTGACCACCTTAAAACCCACATGCGCAGTCATACTGGGGGAAAGCCATTTTGCTGCGATTGGTCCTACTGTCATAAACGATTTGCCAGATCAGATAAACTTCGCAAACACCTAGCAACGCACAAGAAACACCAGAACAAAGTTCTAACAAAATAGCAAACTTGTTAGGTGTATGCTATATATACTATATATCATTACTATATCACAATAACATTTGTAGTAACTATACACGAACCCTTTATATATATACATAAGCTGGATATGCAGAACTGGCTATATACATATGCATACCAAACTTTTATGTGTTGCAACTGTTGCCTAGAGACATCACCTTCATATACAATGCTGCACATATATAAGACCTACAGTAGCTAGCTGGCGGTAACTTTAATCAGCAATGTCATCTTGTTTCCTATCCTTGACAAATAACTACTGTGACTGCTTTATTAGAGTAATTGACTGCTCTATTAGAGTATCTCAATTTTTTCTATTTACAATAAGAAAATCATGAGGGCGCTCTAGCCCCCCACCCCTGGGTTGCTACGTCTATTGCCTATGGCCACTCTGTAGAGTTCCTATGGATACATATACATGAAATTTACAAGAAGAAAACATCCTGACCGCCTGGCAGACTCCTGTAAGCATTAATCAGATGGCTGCAGGTTTGAGGCTGCCCAGGTCCAGTCATGGATTTTTTCTCCTTTCTCCACCTTTTCAAACACACTTTATGTAACAACTTCAAACAGGCTGTAGTCCTACAGATCTTCGCTGTAAAGCCTTAATAATAATTAAATAAATAAAAGATTCCAACACCTACCTATTAAATTGTACATAACATTGTTAGTAACATCTAAGCAAAGAATAAAAAAATAATAAAAATAAGAGAGTATCCTATTGAAATATACTCCTGAGTCAAGTGATGATGCAACAAGCTGTGTTCAAACATGAGCCTACGACACCTTAGTCTGGTGCTGCCCGCCCCTTTGCAAAAAAAATTGCAAAGGGGCAGACAGTGCCAGACTAACGAATATTCTCATAGACTAAAGAAGCTATATACCAGTACCACATTATTAACTCATGCTTACCCAAATAAATAAGTGAAATAATGCTAAAACTCTATTATTTTATATGCATACGCAAATACTAAAGAACAAAAAATAGGTGCGCTTGATTTTGAACCACCATCATGTGTGCATAACTTAAGTTTGCAGACATTGTATCACAGAGGTGAAACCCACATAATCAGCCAGATTATCTGTGTATATCTCAAAGGAGGTATGGTACTGCTCAAATGTAATGTCGCTTGATAGACTATGACAGCACCTGCCCCTTTGCATAGAGAGGAAGGGTCTGGTCACTCTAGCACTACAGAGTTGTAACAGTGGAACATAATCCGACAATGATGTCACAATGATGTCACAAGAATGGCACGTTCAACACCCACACAAAGTAAGTAGTTTGTGAGATAGATTAATGAACGGCTGCTAACACACCCCATATTAATTAGGCAGCTTTACGAGTACATAATTCTAACAACAAGGCCCTTTCACTACCTCCATATTTTAAAGAGCATCGTATTGGTGACACAATCATATCACATCTTCACATGACAAACTCTTTCACGCATTACATAACTCTATAGTATATTATGGCAACTCCAGGAAAATATTCAGTAATTATCAACAATGCAATCTGATTGGTGTCACCTGTTTTAGGTAACACACTACAAATTTTGAATGCTACAGTGACCAGACCCTTCCTTTCTATGTAAAAGGGTAGGTGCTGCCAGACTAGCACTTGGCACTACTTTTATTTGTACTGTTAAACATAATAATGATGATAATATTGTCTTATTTTGTCCAGGACTTACTATCTAGTGTTGTGGGTGCTGGCATTAACTATATACAGCTATGTGGCTAAAGAACATTCTAGGTAGTACTCACCACCATTAGAGCTGGTATGATAGTCTTAGGCTGAGGGTAACCATAGCGCTTCGCGTCCATATAGTATCTTCTTTCGGATATCTATGAGTATACGGGTATCTACCTCTTAAATGGGTTGAACATGAAGCGCATCTTTTAGTGTACAAAATTATAACCCAGGAAGGTGTGTCAAAAAAAAGATACTGAAAGTCATAACAATTTTTTTTTCGTGGCCAATGGAACATTATTGGAATAGACATTGTAAAAATCGTCTGTGTTGGTGAAGCTCAAGCTACAACAAACAATAGTTTCGATCTAAGTGATAGCAAGGAACATGATTATAATACCTGATATTATGTATAGGGAAGTGGGTATAGTGTGTAATAGTTTTGTATAGTAATCTGCAGAGGGTCTAAATTTAGCTCACAATGTTGTGTGTATGTTACAATAAGCACAGCACTGGCTACTCGAAATGTTCATGGATTATAATGGCACTGCAAAGGTCATGTTATTATGATGTGTTGTGTAGGACTAGGGCAGGCTACACATAGAATTCCTATAGTTGTCAATGGCCAAGTATAATACAGAACGTCAAACTTTTTATTCAGGCACATGACACTTTGTTTCTGCCTATGGCTGAACCTTCCAAATCTAACGACACTTTGTAGCAAAGCTGTGGTTTGTCAGGTAGCTGGCCTCCTAGAGTTCTGGTACTAACTAACACACTATTATGAACCAGAATTTTGTTTGATGCACTCTACCAATGGAATATGGGTGCATGGCCTTTGTTCCCTCCTGGCTCAACCCAATTTGGCCCGATCACAATTGAACTACAGGTGTATTGGATGAGTCACAGATGGTCAATCCCTACTGGGAGGCCATTTGAGGGCTCTACTTAGCCCTTCTCTTTGGACTCAGATCTGCTCCCAAAACTTCACTGCTGTGTTACTGTATAAAGGTAACCTCAGCTGTCAAATGACCACTAATAATAAGTATTGATTTGTGGTCTAACAACACATAACGACTCACAAGTAATCTACTGAGACAACATAATTACGCAATTTCTTCATTTGAGAAGTTGAAAATTGGCCACGAATAATTGACCTGATTTGCACAATTTTGAGAAAATCAGTACAATACATGCCATTCCATAGAAGAACAAGTCTGTTAGCAAAACGTTTGTCTAAAGATACTTATGTATAAGCATCCAGTCCATTACAAATCCCTCTGTGCAGACTGTGATGATGCTAATTTGAGTTTCAACAATAGGTGGACTAAAGCTATTTTGATATTTAGGTTACAGGTCAAATAGGACTATACCACAGGTAACATTATGAGTGCACCCATACAAGTTGATCATGAGCAAGGCTCTTTGATTGGCCTTGCCTTAGACCCTTAGAGACTGTAACAGTGATAACTATAGTTTCCATAGACTTGGCAATAGTGTTGCCAATATTGTCATCCAGTTAACATCCTATGGTTTCCAATAAGGGAGCGGGGGTGAATTACTCCCACTGAAGGGGGGGTGAACTGCATATTTGGATTCTGCCAATGAGAGTTACGGATTCAAGCATATGAAGGGACTTTGAGAAATTAGTAGGCAAGTCACTACATGACCTGTGTAAAGAAGTGCTGGTGATTGAAAAGCGCATTTTGAAAGGTGGTTCATGTACAGTTCTCTCCACCACTGGGGGGCAGCCGCATGATGGCTATGTGAATGCCAACATTTTAGTTTGCATGTGTTAATCTGAAGATCAACCAGTATGGTACCTTCCTCCCACTCAGCCATCTACATCAGAATACTGACTCGGCCGTCTACATCAGAATACTGAGTAGGGATAACCCCAACTTGTGCTGCATCCCAATGTGCCTAGATAATGGAGAAAAATTAATGTGTACTGGAGAATGCGTGAAGCTATGTGTGCTAGAAAGGAGAAGGGCAGAACAAAAAGTGAGTGGGAGGTTCTTGACTTGTGTCCTGTCCATTGCGGACAATTTGCAGTAAGTCCCATTCTGAGTGGCTTGATGACATGATCCATTTGCTTGTCCACAATACTGTGAACACAACCCAGGATCAGGTTCGGGAGCTTGTCCAGAATAATGACAAGCAAAAAAAAAATCATAGCATTGATACTGCAACAAAATTCCAGCCATCACTAAGTTAATTGTACAAGTATATGGATCAATACTGTTAACCTAGCTTTCATGACTGATAAATACTGCACATTGACACTATTGCTGGATGAAGTCTTAATTCAGACCTTAATTTAATTTTTGAGGTGTCAAGGACAGATGTCCTTACATTTATAACAATTGTAAGGACATCAAATTAAATTGTAAGGACGTGAGCTAGGACTACATTAAGGAATTAGTACTATACTGTATACAACACTGCTAGAATTCACTACATATGCATTGTTAGTAACATCACATTCAAATGTATGTCTCTCTAATTCTGTATGGTTGTACATAAAGATGTTGTGCTGCATGAAGTGTATCCAAGTTATTTAGGTACAGATTTTCAAGCTGCAGATGTTTGTATCCAAGTTGTGGTACAAATGAGAAGATTTCAAGTCAGTGCAACCAAGATATATTCTTGTATTTTTTTTAAATTTTACATTTTTAAAAATTTTGTGATGATTTGTAAAAATGTATTGTACAACATACGATATCAATAATCAAAGGTGTATTGTACATACAGTATGGTCAGTTGTGTATATACAACATCATTTACATGCAAGTCTTCATAATGACTCCAGCCACTCTTCCCAGTCATCCAAGTTCAACTGAGGTTCGTCTTCTGCTTCATCATCTGAATCAAGGGAAATTACTGAAGAGTGGGCTGCAGATGATGGTCTTCTAGATGAACGACTAGTTCTACGAGTTTTCTCATTCCACCACAACTGCACAGCACCTGTTGCATCCCATTGGTTGGGAGGTGGCCCTTCAAGACGGATGCGTAACAAGTTATCTAGCCTTTGTTCATTGAGGGAAGACCTCTTGTTGGTTTTCAATATCTTCATCTGCGAGAAGCATCTTTCCAGATGTCCATTGGATACTGGAATGATGAACAGCATTTCAATTAGGGAAAGGATATTGCTCCACCTAATGGAATCACTATTGTTAAACAACTTCCACCAAACTTTTCGGTAATTTTCAGTCAAATTTAAATATGCTTTTCCATAGTCGACCATGTCATCCCACTCTTGCTGTAATAAGGTGCAATCAACATTCGCATGATCTAGCGGTACAGAAAACCTTCTGGTAAAGTAGGCTAAGGCATCATATCCAAACAAAGCATCATCGGTCTTTTCCCATCCATGTGTGGCAAGAAGTTTTACTGTGTGAGTAAACAATTCCACATTCTGGCATTTAAATCTTCTTGTCAGGCATTGTAGAATAGAGTCAACAAATTTCTGGAAATTGTTTTTTAGAAACTGCAAACCTTCTCGGTGGTTGGTCAGCTCCACACCCTGGTAAGTTGTTTTACCTTCGTCTTCACGCAACCTGAGCAAAATCTTTTCAACTGTTGGAAGCTTTTCAAAGCTTTGTGTCTTCAGTTTTTCAACATTTTTAGATGTATGTAAAAAGCCTTCAATTGCTCTGACAAGACATAATTCACTGTCTTGCAGCACTTTACATAATATTGCAGGTGATTTTAAAATATCATGAAACACAGCACATCCAAACAGAATTCTACTTTTTCTCCATCGCAATACATAACCTTTTAGTTTAGGCCTGTCCGTAGCCTTTGTTGTTTTGTCCTGGCTCAGTGACGTCAAATGGTTGAGGTATGCTCCATATCGTTCAATAAAACGATTAAGTGCTGAAACTTTGTGAGCAATGAATCTTGTGCCACAAGCTCGAATTGGACGATTTCCACCTTCAACTGAGAATTCTGAGTCACCAAAACAGGCCTGCATTTCTGTAATTACTTCATCAAGTTCCCTACACTTCTTAGGGGATTTGGTGTATAAATAATACACCTGCATAAGCATTTCATTTATTTCATCAAAAAGAGTGCCCCGTAAGGCATCTTTCAAGGCCAATTCTAATCGATGAGCCACACACCAGGTTGTAACAAGCCATGGCCTATCCACTTCAAGCTTTCCCCTTAATCCTCCATCACCAAGGTTGACATTAGCACCATCACATCCAAATCCTAGCAATTTTTCAGTTTGTCCAACATCCATGTACGAAAGAGCTCGGGTTACACACTCGGCTAATCCAATAGCAGTAGTACTCTTTGGCTGTCGAACGCACAAAAAATTGTTTCTCACATGAACTGTGCCATCACTGTCACTAACATCCAGGTAAGTTGACAAAAATATTTCCTCCTCAATATTAGCAGCATCAGTACTGCCATCCATCTGTAAACTAAAAAAATTGCGGCTCTGTAGTGCTTCACTCAAATTTAGCCTTAAATTCTCAGCTATGAAATCTACAAAAGTAGAACAAGCCATGTTGGTTTTGTAGCCTTCCCCCAAATCCACTCCTTGCCGTTCTAATAAATTACAGAGGCTAGTCATCTTATGAAAAGCAAGGCCTTCCTTAGCTATCGTGTACGCTACTTCAAATTTTCTCACCATTTTCTGCTCAGCAGCGCTATCCATCCTCGAAAGAGCTCTGACAATAGGGGCTTCACTAATACTCGAAGACGCGGTCTTTTGGCGATAAAGTGACATTGCTTTACAATGCATATCAGTCTTTGCATGGTCTTTAAAGTTCGAGCACCGAAGGTTTGTAGCTCCCATCACAAACGAGGCACTGTAGTTCCTCAATCCTCGCAGTCTATCATCGAATTCTTGGCAAATGGAGCACGATAAGCTCGCCACATGGTCGGCATCGTTTTCGCACTTCTTAAATTTCAGCCATGTCATCGTCTGTATCGATCTATCGTTCTCTCTTATCCATTTATGCACTGTAGATACGGAAACGGAACGTTTCGCCAAAGGAGCAGAGCTAGAATTAGCTGGCCTCTTACGTCCGGACATTTTCGTCCGTGCACCACACAAAGTCCGCGGACATTTCCATTATTGTCCGGAAATTGTCCGTTGACCGTATGTTATTTTAAGCCCTGTAATTGACCACATTCATTCTCTCTGAGACTCAAGGTCCAGCTGAGGTCACACACCAGGTTTTTTTCAGTCTCACATGGCCATTGCAAGTGCAGGCCCGACTGGACAGCAGCCGCATCGAGTGCAAGCCACACACATCAGAAACAGTTTCTAATTGGTGCTCATTATCATAATCATGTGAATTTGAAATTTAAATTTGGTTTGGAGAGATTTGTTATTTTATAGGAACAGAATGTGGTAAGTTCGCTGCTATCTTACAACTCATTGCTATATTCATTGATTTAAGCAGACATGTTGAAGAATAGGGGACATGGAAGACACCACAGCAATTAGCCATGTGAAGTGCCTCCTGGTCTGGAGTCTTTTCCGATACCACTAGCACTGCTGAGGATGATTCGTCCGGTGTTGGGGACATACCTAGCCAAGAAATTAGCAAGCTTACCTCCAGGATAACCTTTCTGAAAAAGTACACTAGAAAGGTTGCAAACAGCGTGAAGGCATTGACTGACATGTATGAGGATCATGATTCGGAAATTAAGAGACTCAACAATGAAGTGGAGAAACTTAAAGCAGACATGAAGCTAGTGAAAAAATGATGAGCTGCCAAAACATGACCTGTACCGTGATGATGTGCACTATAATACTGAACTATTTTTGTTGTCTTGCTAGGGTTCCAGTCAGAGGCGGCAGAGACACTATATTTAGGGGGGTCTAGTTTGATGATGCCATGGCCTAGTTGTAAGTTGAAGACAAAAAAAAAGGTCATTACCTGCTGGCAATAGCTGCCCTCTACCAACTAGACTATAGCTCTCTATTTATTACTACATACGTAGCTTGCTACATTGTTCCTCAAAGAATACTGTGACTGCTCTATTAGAGTATCTTGGTCTTGACTGCTCTATTAGAGTAACTTGATCTTGACTGCTCTATTAGAATACCTCGAATAGTGCTATTAGATAATTTTAGGGGGGCTAAGCCCCCCCCCCCCAAATTTATTTCACAGGGGCTGCAGCTCCCCTTGTCCTCCCTTCTCCGCCACCCCTTACTTTAGTACCTTGTTTCTGTTTCATGGAGCAAACTTGAGCTACATGTGTTCATTTATGTTACAGTAAAATGTAACTTTACCATCGCCGTTTTTTAAGCTTGAACAGCCTTCTTGCTTGATAACATGGGTGTATATATTTAAGTAGAAAACAACGTATACCTTGATGAATGCCACAGTTCATGATGAATAGAGTGGCACAAGTCCCAACTACATAGCTCATCGCACTTGCCTTAAAAACAGGCCTTAAAATATTAGGACCTGCAAATTGCTCAACTAGACTCACAAATTACTGAATTAATTCAAACACTTGAGGAACTTCAGGAAGTTATACTTAAAATTGAAGACCTGCAAGAGAAAATTCTTGAGAAGATCCATCACATTGATAAGTTCATACAACTCAAAACTAGTATGCCTTTGGCCCCTTCTTCACCACCAGCAGTTGTACCTCTACCTCCTCCATCTAATACGTCAACTTCAGCAACTGAGTCATACCAAAGTATAATGACTTCTGGTTCAAGCACAGGAAATCTCAGTGAATCTACAACTGTTACCGCAAGTGGAACATCACTAGTAGTTGCAGTATTACCCCCCTACCCTTCCACCGCCACATGGAGTAGAGACCAGTAGTGTAACCAACTCCCATCCTCAAGCTACAAGTAGACTCACACTGCCAGTATTTTCTGGTAACCCTCTATCCTGGCAGACATTTTGGGACTCATTTAGTGCAGCTGTAGGCAGTAGCCCTACCCTACCTTTGGTGCTATTCAGAAGTTCAACTACCTACGGGTTCAGCTCCATGAAGATGCAGCCAGGAGCATTGCTGGTTTCCCTTTGACAGAAGCTAACTACTCACAGTCAGTTTCCCTTCTCAAGGAGTGTTTTGGTCAACCCAACAGGCTTGTGAATGTGCACATGCAGGCATTCCTGGAGCTTCCAGGCCCAACCAATGAACTCTTTAGCTTGTGCTTATTCTATGACACTATAGAAACACACATCAGAGGACTGTCAGCACTTAATGTACCCAAGGGATCGTACAGTACCCTCTTAGTTCCAATCATTTTAGGGAAACTGTCAGCAGCGACACGTAAGATCGAGTTTAGCAAGGGAGCACACCAATTTAGAATGGTCAGTAGATGAGCTGTTAGCAAGGAGATCAGAGTGTTTGAGACTGGGTTTTATACCAGTGATGCTTCATTTAACACATCTAGAAGTTCTGTCTCTACTGCATAATTTCTTACTGGAATCAAAGGAGCACGATCCAATACCCCCTTCTCTGGTAAGAAGAAACAACTTTGTGTGTGTGCGTGTGTGTGTGTGTGTGTGTGTGTGTGTGTGTGTGTGTGTGTGTGTGTGTGTGTGTGTGTGTGTGTGTGTGTGTGTGTGTGTGTGTGTGTGTGTGTGTGTGTGTGTGCATTGTAAGGGAGACTACTCTCCCAGTGTATGTGATGTGGTACCTGATTATCAGAAGAGGTTAGATATAATTAGAAGGGGAAATCTCTGTTTCAATTGTTTGGGAAACCATAAAGTATCCCACTGCAACTCCAAGTTTCATTGCAAGCAGTCCAAACATAAACACATTACATTAGTTTGTGTAAGGCTCCAACTGATAAACGCAAACAAGGTGACAAGTGTGATAATGAAGGAAAGTCAAGAACCACTTAAACATCATCACAGACAAGTATGACAATGGCCCCACTATTGCATAATTCACATTCTAATAAGTGCCCACCTACTGTCAACAATAATTTACTCAAAACAGTTATAGCTCCAATCAATGCTAATGGATTACGCATTCAGGGCAACATTCTATTTGATGATGGCTCACAATGCTTGTTCATAACAGAGAAGGTAGCCACAAATCTCAATTTGAAACCATCGATCCATTAGTGAACACATAACAGTTGCACCATTTGGAGCAGAGTACACATCATCCCAGTGCCTATCAGTAGCCTGTGTATACATTGAAACTTGAAAAAAATACCAATATCTGTTCTGATCATGCCATTCATTGCAGCACCACTACAAAACTCTGTGTGTGCTTCTATCAATAACTTGCAACACTTACAGGGATTGAAATTGGTCCACCCAATTACCAATGACAACAACTTTCAAATATCTCTGTTAATTGGCGCAGATTTTTATTAGAGATTCGTTGAAGATAAAATTGTGCAAGGGGATGGACCAACTACTGTATTTAAGCTGGGCTACCTCTTGTCTGGGCCTATTCATCAGGTGACACCACAATGCACCACCACCAATGCCTTTCATGTTGCCGTCACTGATTTTGGTCCTTGGAAGAAACTGGCACGATTCAGCAGAATATAGAGGACACCGATAAAGCATTTCTTTACCAATACCAAACAACTACGTAGTATTAGCCAGGCTATTCACATACACAGCAAGATTTCCGTGGAAGTCAAACCATCCCTTCTTCCCTCAAACTTCACAGAATGTGAAAGGCACACACGGAATCTATGTAAATCAAAACATTTGATTTCTAGTTTATGGTCCACCTGTTGTCTACAAATAGGTCACTGTCACACGCAGATGGAAGTGTTACAAGACACAGCACATATCAGATGTTAAGCTGTTTAGGATGAAACTCTACTTCACACTCACGTACATAACTGTCTGTTACAAGCAGTGTATCAAGTGTAAGTGTGTAGAATTCTCACAACACAACCTGTAGATCTGCACTCTTTAAATACAATAAATTAAATGATGGTTTAAAGATATTTGCAATTAAATATTTGAATTCTCAATTCTAGTATTCCTTTATGCATTAACTAAAATTTTCTGGGGGTCAGGAAACACTAGACCACAGCTACTATGTGAGACAAGTACCACTGAACATTTCATTTCTCAGTTAACACCTGACACTGACACACACTGACAGACACACACTACAGACACACACTACACACACAATACATTACTGACCTTCATATTATTGGTTGCCAGCAAAATGAGCAAATCCAAGGAAGTTAAATGTTTCCAGGTTGAGACATTTCTTTCCATTCACTACAATATCAGTACCAGGTGCCCTGTATGGTAGCACTATAGTACACCATATCACCAGTGACCACTACACTACTCACCTTGTTACTATGGGGACATCATCCACACTGTGATCACCTGGGTAACCCTTGGGTATGACGGCTCTGGCTGCCACTCTGTTATCAACAATTGTGACAAAACCTCTTTCAATTGGAGAATGAAAAAAGACACACACAAACACAGAGTTAGCAGACATTATGGGTTGAGGTGAATGTGTGAAATTGCAAGTTTATAAATAGGAAGCCACTAACCCAAATCTTTTAGGGACATGTAATTCAATACCCAAGCAACCCAACATATTTCAATAAATACATGTAGTTCATTATTAGGAGAACTAGTGTAAGCTAACAATACTCTTGTAACATTCTCGACTATTCCATTACTTAAAACCAAATTTTTCACAGTGCTTGCTAACTAACGGATTATCTTTTACCACAGACATTTCAAATTTATAAAATTTGAAACACCAGAGAAGAATGTTTTACTAGATAAAATACCTTCATCATAATATTAGCTGCATAGCAGAAAATATCTAAGGGGAATATTTTCATGCTTTTCACAGATTGACTCCAGTCTACACAAATTTTTAGGGAAATTTTTTATTCTTCAGGATCTGTAACACACAAACAATGCCATTTTGACCAAACTGCATATTTTGAGTGGAAAATATAGTGGTCCGCAAAATATCCCCCCCTTGAAAATATCCCACTATGGTACTGTATCTAAGTACAAGACAAATATTGATTTTTTTTTTGGTAAATTAGACAGGTCTATACTGGTATTTTTAACAAAAGGTTGTGTCCCTTGTGACATTAATAAGACCAGGAGCTCATAAGTGCCACAAGGCACAAACAGCACTTATAAGTAGTGTTGCACCGATATGCATATTTTCACTTTTACCGATACCGATGTTTCACTCATTCCTGTAGCCGATATGCCGATATTTACCGATATTCTTCTATTCTGTAGGTCAGGGGAGAAGGAGCAAAAATCATCTAAAGTTTATGTGCGTGTATAAAATAATTTAATTACTTGCGTGGGCGGCCAATTCTACAATGTTTGCTACCAGTGTGCCACTAACCCCTTACATGGAAATGAAAGCCAAGTAGTTATAAAACACCTAAGTCAGCTTCTCAAACGGAGTTTTGGTGGGATTCCAGACCCTTTCCAAATAGTGATTGGTTGATTGCGTGGGCGGCCGATAAATATACACAGCCTATTATAGCCTTGCAGCCACACCATTCACACATAAACAAGCCTAAATAGTTATAAACAGGTACAGCAAATAAATGTTTACCACTTACCACTGCATTCACTGCTTTCTCACATGTTTATTACTGTCGTTAATGATTGATTGTGGGTTTAGGTTATCGGCAAATAACTTCCTCTTTGTAGCCGATACCGATACTTGCAAAATCACCTTATATCGGCTGTTACCGATTATTCAACCGATTATCGGTGCAACTCTACTTATAAGACTTATTGGGTGCTGCATTGTCTTTTCAATATTGAGACTTTTCCCACCATAATAACTGGCTGATAACAATACCAGTCAGTTACCATTACACAGTAGAGGCTGTAAATTACTGTGTACAGCTCATATGCCAGTTGGAGGTGAACTTCATACATTGTACACAAGACTACTACAGTACATGTATGAGTGTAGCCAGTATAATACAGGAGTATGGACACCTTGGGACCAACCAATAGTGTCCTGATTATCAAGGTCAGTTTAGATACTTTGGGACCTTAACCCATTAATGGCCACGGCATATGGCAACATGACATCACAACTCACTCATAGAAAAAACTTTAGCCTATAGTAGCTCATTATAAGTTGTAAAATATGTTTCATAGAGAGATGTGCTAGAAATGAAGTGGACACATCCATAGACGTCCTGTTTCTTGGATAACCAGATCCTTCCCAGACTAGTGTGTTGCTAAGCAATACCCTATAGGTTGCTAGCAATGTGCCAGGACAATTTGCCTATACTACCTCACACCAACTTGCTGGTGTGGAATCACCCAAACTTGCCCACACACTACATATACATACAGTAGATACCATAATATTATTAGAACTTACGTAAGGATTTGGCAGCGTCGACTCTACCTGAGGTACAGTAGGTGTTACTATGGCAAGGCATTTTACAACGTCCTTAGCAAATGACTGTGGAGATGTTGGCTTCTTTTTGGGGGTCTCACCGATCATATCAGCAGAAACATCTAGGAGACTACTATCCATATCATCATTAATGCTACTTATGTGGTGGAGAAGAATGTAAATAATAAAATGTTTAATTTAAATACTGTAGTAGCTAGTGGTAACTATTATGATGTGTGTTTAGAGGTAGATGGTGAGAGAGAAGAAGGTAGACGGAACTCTGTGACATTGTTCAGAATTCCAGGAGACTCTGACAATAGTATTGTCAATAGTCAGGTAACTAAGAACTTAATACTATAGTCACAATGCATTGACACATTCTCAGGTCACAAGAAGTGGCATAGCTACCATTGAGGCAACCGAGGCAGCTGCCTCGGTAAAAAAATACTCAATAATTCAGGCTGAGCAGGCCTGAGTTTTGGCATCTTAAATTTTCTATACTCAAACGTTTCTGGACAGCATTATTGTACTACATATAATAGAATCTATGGCTGTAGTGCATATACTAAGCAGTGCCAGAGCTCATGGAAGGTGACACAGTATGGCATCGGCTGGAACACTTTTCAGCTACTTGAATTTGATAAAGATCGAGATACTCTAATAGAGCAGTCATTGTAATATACTCTAACAGAGCATTCAGTATAGATTATAGCCACTATTTTTATTACACTGAATGTTAACTGTCTTTATCAAAAGTTACAATGCGTCAACTGCATGGCATTATGTTGAGTTAATTGATCATGCATATCATACATTAGCAGTTACAATAAAAAATAGCCTCCACATGCCATTTTAAAGCATATTTTCAAAATTTTCCTTGATATGTAAGTCAGAGATTATCTCTTTCATGTGATGCTCAACTGCATGTGCTAAGCACGTCAAGCTAGGGAGTCTGGGAACATGCCCCCTCAACACCACAGACCAATAAAAAGTGGTGTGCATGACTGTCAGTGACTTCCACTGCAGTCCATGGATGGCCTGACCACTCAAGAGCAAGTCAGTTTTTGGTGTTGAGTACGGTATACTGTAGTATTAACTAAGCTGCATCATTACTTATGATATGTAGAAAAGCACTCAGAGTCTTCTGAAACAGTTTCTTCCATCCAACCAGAGTCAACCTGCAAATGCTGTACCACCCATGCTTGAAAGTATTTGTGAATCAGTCAAGTCAGAAGCACACCCTCTCAATTAGGTCAGTGTATAAATTTTGCCTCGGTAAAAAAATTTTCCTGGCTACGCCAGACAAGGATGGAGAAAAGAATGTATGGAGTTGTATGTATAATGTTAAGTGGAAATAAATTTATTGCTTACCTTGTCATGTTAACCAAATTTGCTTTTATTTTAGTGGGTTCAAGGAAGGTAGCTAGTTGCAGCGATGACTTAGAGCTTTGAAGAACTGGTGACATAAATTTTATGGTGAAAAGTGTAAAAATGAAAATTACTATTCATCCTCCACCTCACTGCCTTCATGAATAGACTCTATGGGAATAGAATGACTGAAAAAGCAATGTATTAGAGTGGAAAGGAGGCATATTCTTTTCTGTTGTTATGCATAACAAAATAAAAATCTGCAAAATGTTTGCAAAACAAAAGATAGAGCAACTACAGTATAAAACAGTTCAGAAAATTTCAGTCTTTACATGTGGTTTAAAATGATTACACTTCCTTAAATGTGCATAGCAACATAGTTTGATAAATTACAAAACTACTAATGAATTATGAAATACTTTAAATTACAATAACTGTTACATTTGCTACTTCTAAAAACCAGGTACATCCTTAACACCATCCCATAACAAATTAATCAATAATACAATACAAACAAATCACTTTAAGTTACAAATTAAGAATGTAACAAAATGTTATAGCTTTCAAAGCATACTTGAACATAATACCTAGAGTTTTTACCCTCACATTATAGCACAAACCAATGCTGGGTTAACATTTAACAAGTATACAAAACATTTACACACTATCAAAGATGATCCATAACTCAATAACAGTTGTTCCTATCCACGGAGATTCGCCATTTAATTTCCAATCAGGACACATACGAGAGACTCACGTGATTAAGCCCATAACTGAAGTGTGAGAAGTTTGAAACATGGTAAATGTGAGTCACCTTGCTCATTGCTTTAGAACAAGCACGCCACTGCATATTTAAACTTCTCCAAGCAGCCTAGTGAATAGATTTTGATCATTTTGTAGTGTTAGGTTAAAGAAGTAACTTTAATGTTACCATGTGTACATGTGTTGAGTAAACAGGAATTCTGCGAAGTGGCATCCTATCCAGGAGTACGTCAAATCCTATAGGCAAGGAAGCATGCAACTAACTCTGTACAAAGCAAAATTTTATAAAATGGCTGCCGTGTGCTATAAAAAGTAATTTTATAAAATTCCTTATTGGGATATTATACACGTACTCAAGTCACATTGTCATGTTATTAGCATAACTCAAATAAAGCTATGGAAACAAATTTGAATAGCACAACTAGTCTGGTCCCTTATGTCAAAATTTTGGCAAAATCATTACATGGCGGATCAAGGCACCAAACTTGGTACAGTTATTCCTCAGCACGTATAACCAAATATCAGAGAGTGCCATCACCCAACCCCTCTGTACCCCTAGTTATACCCTCATATTTAATCTCTAGTGCAGACAAGACAATTTGTTCATTTACATGAAAACAAATCACTAAACCATGTTATTAAGCTTGTTGCAGCTGCTTTGTACACAGCGTGCTTTTCATTTCTCTGGTTTCTGTGGTGAATGAAGCTCAAGAAGTTCAAGAAAAGGAGCACTTTAGCCCTTTTACAGTGTTTGTAAGGTAAACATTCATTAATTGTTTAACATTGTAGCATAGCAACAAGTATCACACTCCAATTAACGATCACCATAATTTACAATATGTTCTATTTTTATAGCTGCCTTCTGAAACTAGCTGCACATAGCTTTATGTAGGTCTTACTTAACACCTATGGAAGCCATAGACTGGGACTCATGCATTGTATGCAGTAAACAGACTGGAAATTTGAAATGTCCAGTAGACAGTTATGAGTATAATGGTTTGGAAGTTTACAGAAATTTTCTGGGAATTGTTGAAGAGTTTCACAGTTTACCGGGGTTTTTAAGTCCGTTGTCCTATGTATTTTGGCGTATGCGCTTAGCAGTGCAAAAGAAATGGCAGATTCAAGTGAGATCAGGTAACTGTGTGTGCCCTATTATGATGGATGATTGTAAATGTGGTAAAACTATTACTCACTGTATTGTTGTGACTCCTTTATCACCAGTGAATGGCCCTTCGGTTAGTAGGTTTTTAGCGCATGCGCAATTATAATAGGACAACGGACTTGAAAACCCTGGTAGATGCACCCCCAGTTGATGTCAAATTTGAAGGTGACAACTTGGCAGAAGTGCTTTATCAAAACAAAGCTAAATAGCACAAATCTTGTCATTTAAATTCTCTGCTTCTAAATTGCTTTAAAATTCTCTGCTTCTAAATTGCTTTAAAATTCTCTGCTTCTAAATTGCTTAGAATTAGAGCACAAAGAGAAAGAGAGAAGGAGTGTGCCTCTATTAATGATCAAAAGGCGGTCAAAGCGCCATTCGATGGCAAATACTGTAAATGAAGAGTGCTGTATATTTTGTTCACTGCCATCTGGTAAGCTTCATGAGTGTGCAACAATGGAGCTTGATTCTGATCTGCAAAAAATGGCAGAAGATCTTCAAGACACAACATTGATTGCAAAGCTTTCGGGTGGAGATCTGATAGCAATTGAAGGCAAATACCACAACAAATGTCGTATAGCTTACCGGAATCAGCACAGAAGCATTATGTGGTTGTAACAGTCACATGACAATATTGGCGAGAGCATTTGTTGAGCTTGTATGTTACATTGAAAACAGTGTAGAGAATGATGAGTGTATTTTTAAGTTAACTCAATTGCACAGTCTTTATGTGGAACGTTTGCAATGCTTGGGTATCAGCAAGAGTGTTAACAAAACAGGTTGAAGAAACAGATACTAGATCATTTTTGTGGTGAGTGTCAAGAGCAATCAGATGGAAAATTTTTTTTGCTTGTTTCAATGAAGGTTTAACAAAAGTTTTAAAGGAGTCAATGAAATCTCAAAATTTTGAATCAGAGGCATTTTTAATGACCAAATTAGTAAAAATCATGAGGCAGGAAATTTTTGACTGTGATTCTTTCCGTTTCTCCGGTACTTTTCCACCCAAATGCCAAGAAAACTCTGTGCCAACTGTCTTGAAGAATTTTCTCTCAATGTTGCTCAATGGACCTCATGTACGGAATCAAGATGATGATGAATCTCAAGCTTGTCTTACAATTTCTCAACTTGTGTGCTTTAATGTCAAATCGAAAAGATCTTTGCTGAAAGCAGTCGACATTTCAAAGACAGAGAAACTCCACTTCCTCTCTATATAGGTTTGAATATTCACCCTCAAACAAGGAGCAAGAAGCTTTTAAATCGTCTCCATAGATTAGGGATTAGCTTTAGCTATAACTGTGTCATTGAATTAGAAAATTGTTTAGCGAGTGGTGTCTGTACAAGATTTGAACAAGACGGTGTGGTGTGTCCTTCTCAGTTGCGGAAGGATTTGTTTACAGTTGGAGCATTTGATAATACTGACCACAATTTATCTTCTACAACCACTCAGGGCTCATTTCATGGCACTGGAATAAGCATATTTCAATCCCCCACTACAAGTAATGGTGGAGTGTGTAGAGACCCCATCATTGTCTCATCACATGGTGATTTATCTAAGTTTTCTTTACCAGAAAGTTACACCAATGTTCCAGCTGTCACTTGCAAAGTCAGTGAGACAGTTGTACCTCAGATACAGTATCCTGAAACCAAAGGCTGTTTAAAGCTGAAGAAGTAAAATGGACCAAACATGCTACAGCATTGTTGGCAAAGGACAAGCTGGAAGTTGATGATTATGTTTCCTGGGCTGCATTTCATGCTGAAAATCAGCCTAATCCTGTTCATCCCATTTCTGTGGTTGCTCTTTTACCCTTATTTTATATCTGCAACCATTGCCATGGTCAAACATGGCATGGATGTTCTGCGAAAGATTACAGCTTACCTCAATCCAGGTCAGACTCCAGTAATGGCTTTCGATCAACCATTGTTTGCTCTAGCAAAATATGTTCAGTGGTCATGGCCACAATCTCTTGGAGAAGATGGTTTTATAGTTATGTTTGGAGGTCTTCATATCAAAATGGCTCTGTGGAATACTATTGGTGATTTTCTAGATTGCTCTGGTTGGACAGCAGCTTTGTGTGAAGCCGGTATATATAGCTACTGCTGGAGTAGCAGATTCCTTCTTGAAGGTGTCACATCTCACTAGAACCAGACGTAGCCATTAGATCACAGCATTGATGTTAAGCAAGCTTCAGCAGGAAGCTTGGGAGAGTGTGAGAGCTGAAAATGAAGAGGTTTCGTTTGAAGAATGGAAGCAAACAATGATAAAGAATTGTCCCACTTTTCAGTACTGGGATCTTGTTTTAGAGTTTGAAATTCTTGCTTTGATATTCATCCGTGCTCATCGCATAAATGATTTCAACTTGTATCTAGAATCTCAGAAAGCTCTCACTCCATGGTTTCTTGCCTTAGACCATATCAACTATGCACGCTGGATTCCAATTCATATTCGAGATATGGAATCACTTTCAGACAACTTCAGAAATGAGTTTGAAAAGTGCTGGGTGCTGAGATAAACCCATAGCAAATTCTCGTGCATTCCAATTGACCAGGGTCATGAGCAGAACAATGAACTGGTAAAGGGGTCTGGTGGAGCAGTTGGACTTACAGAAAATCCAACAGCTTTTAGAAGATGGATGGTTGCAGGACCAGAGCAGGCTAGATTACTGACTGAATTTGGGAGCCAGTTTATGGAAGAGGAGAATAGTTGGTGCAAGCAACATGAACAAGACAAGACCTATTCCAGAAGCATGCAAACAGCATGTATCAAACCATGACAGGTATGGGCAATCCTTTCAAAGACAATTGTTTAGAGCTTTTAGCTTTGGATTCCCGTAATTGTGCTACAGAGAGTGTAGTTGAAACAGTTAGGAATATCAAAAGCATTGGAGAAACTCAGTACCAAAATTATGTGAATGTTGTGATTAAAACTAGAACTGTTTCAATCCATAAGTCCATCAAGAAAAACTCATTACTTTTACTAAAGACACAATCCTCCAAGCCTGCTACCAAAAGTGTACAAAAGATAGCAAGCCTTAGAAGAGATTGTAATCTGTCGGCCATTTGTTCATAGCAAGCAAGTTTCGAGATGGTAACTTAGATGACTTCTTTTCGCATGAAAATCACCCTTGGCTTCCTTCTATCTCAGAGCATGGAAAACTTCACTTGCCCAATAGAAAAGCAAAATTATTGAGTTGTTTGGTGGATCATTTGTGGAAGCTCCTATCACATTCCATGCTAAAATATTTGATGGCCCTGCTGTTGTCCACTGTCTTCCTACTAAGGTTAGCACATTTGAGGAATATGCCAATGAAGTGTTTTTGCCATGGACTAGTCAACAACTCTGTCTCTGTGACAGGATCAACATTATTTGGGATCAGTATGTATCTGGCAGTCTGAAAGACTCTACCAGAGAGAAGAGAGGCAGAGGCATTAGACGAAAGGTACAAGCCCAGACTAAGATACCATCAAATTTTTCTGACTTTCTTCGAGACAACACAAACAAAGCAGAATTGTTTGAATTTCTAACACAAAAGGTGTCAACGCATGAATATCCTAGTGCAAAGCAGGTTTACATTACTTCAGGTTAGTAAATTTACATGTATTATATGGTTTTACATACACTTAAAATTATACTTTTTCATGCTATAGTATGTTCACGTTGAGCTGAATCCTCAAAAACATTTAATAACTCATGGATACAATTACACAGGGTCTTGAAATTTGGCTCATTTGTAGTACTGCTTGACCCGCTAAAAATATTTCAAAATCTTTTTGTTCAAATGTTTGCCATAATATTTATGGCCAATCAAAATCTTCAAATAAATGTCCTATGGGGAAGCCATATAAGTACAGTGTCCATTACAGCCCTTTCCCAAACTTGTAATGGAGCCAAACCGTACGTGTCTGTTGTTGACACTTTTGCTGTTACCACTAATCATCTGGTTGGCTGAAATGTTAACTCTTGAGAAATATCAACTTTTAATTTTTAGCTGTTTTTCAGGATTCAGCTCAACGTGAACATACTAGTATTTTTGCTGATGTGTTACTGATTGAATGGTTTGTTTTAGCCCTGTTCTAGTAAATTTTTTTGCTGAATAGTTTGTTAGCATATTTTAAATAATAGTTATACGGGCACAATGTGGAGTCTATGAAATTTATAAACCTGAAGGCCCGGGCTGTAGCGCACGAGCGAAGCGAGGGCACTACTAAGGGCTTGAGGGTTTATAAATTTCATAGACTCCACATTGTGCCCGTATAACTGCTTTAGACTCTATTTCACATTACACTCAGATTACTTACCTCATCCACGGCTGTTTCTGCTGTAGGCTCGGCTAAAGCAGCTGGTTTTCTTACGATAATAATAGCGCCATGGCAACTATACGTCCTCACGTGACTAAATAATCGCGCTCGTTAAATCACTGCACGTGAACAACGCATAGCGATTGGACAAACCCGATTTCGAGCATATGTTATATTGTGCTTGAAGGCGTGGAGTATATTAGAAAACAAGGTGGAGTATATGAGATTTATTACCCACCCAAAACAGCCTAAATAGAGTCTAAATGCACATATTTGTTCCTTTAAAATGATTCATTTTGTTCACATTTAGAGTATTCATTTGGTCCTGCTGTCCTGTAGGAAAATCAGTCATTTGTAAAGGAAGTGATCAGCCTATGCAGGACTGTGATCATGAAGAGGCTGACACAAGGATATGTACTCATCTGCATAATGAATGCTCTTGAAAGAGGAGCTTGCAACATCCTGGTCAGCACAGTTGATACAGATGTCATTGTCTTGCTAATCAGCGTTTACTTCCAACTCAACGATAAATTCTCAGAATTCAATGTTTGGGTCAGGTTTGGAACTGGCAACCATATGAAATTTTATGATATCAATTCTATCTGTGAACATCTTGGAGAAGTAAAATCCAAAGGCCTGCCTTTCTTCCATGCTTTTTCAGGCTGTGATACATCGCAGTTTCTGGAAATAGGGTAAAAGTCAGCCTGGGAAGCATGGAAGGCATATCCAGATGTTTCAGAGGCCTTCCTCTTTCCCCTAGAGCATCCATTTGACATCCCACAGTTGAGATCTACTGAAATGAAGCTGATTGAGCAATATGTCTTATATGATAAAACAACTTCACTCTACTCCATCAATGAGCTAAGAAAGGAATTGTTTTGCAAGCGATCAAAGACGATGGAAACCATTCCACCACCACAGGTATTCCTTTAGTTAATAAATTCTTTACTTCACATCATTTTTTTTTGCAATAGCAGAGCTCCCACTAATTTTATTGAGTGTACTGTCGAACTGCCAGTACAATACAGATGTTGTCCTGTCAAAACTTTAAAATGTCCTGGTACCAGTTTTGAGTTTATCAATACTCAAAATGTAGTCATGCCAAAAGTAGTATAACAATGTACACTGTTTCTAGTCAAGTGCAACAGGAAACCAGTGCTTTAAGCTATTAAAATGAAGTTTCATGCATCCCACAAGTCAAAGGTAACACTGGTAACAAGGTTTTCAATACATTTTGCACTTTCATAGTGACAAGTACAAGTAGGGCTGGTGTTCACATCTCAAAGTTAGCTGGAGGTAAAGCTTGTGGCCACAAACCATAAACAAACAAGTTAATTAAATAATACTGCCTTTGTAAGGCTGCTCTCCACCAGTTGTGTAGTTATCCAGCCACAATGTCTGGACAACAATAAAATTAACCTGCCAACAATAAAATTAACCTGCCAATACAAATTGGCAGATTGTCGAACCTTATTTCGAGCCCTGAATAGTGTGCTCTTCTTCAACACTTTCTAAGAGCTCTCTATCAAGCAAATGTTTGGGCAACATCCTTGCAAGTCCAAGCAGATAAGCCACCACCAGAAGGATATGGCTGGAAACAAGGATATGGCTGGAAACAAGCCGATGAGCTTTCCTGGGAACCAATGTGGACGCTACTCCCTGAGGTGGTTAAAGCTAGCCAAGATTTGATTAAGTGTGGCTACAAGGCTGAGCCTCTTTGTTCTAGGAGATGCAAGTGCCAAGAGGTAGGCCTTCCTTGCACTGCATTATGCCGGTGTGGTGGAATGTGCACATAACATTTTATAATAGAAATAACAAGCTGGTATAGTGGATTTTTAATTTAGCGAGTTTTATTTTCGCTAATCTATAATCAGGATAACAACAATGTAAAATGTATCATTGTACTATACTTTATAATGTGATGGACATATTTAATAGTAATACTAGCACAACAAGTAAAGACAAGTGGTCGATAGTATATAAAAATATAACAATTTTTATTTTCGTAGTTTATTACATTTAATTGATTTTAAAGGGGGTGCCAGATCATTTCATTGTGGCACCCCTCTCTGAAATCACTTAGTACATGCTAAGGAATCACTGTACCAAATTTGGTGCTTTGATCCACCATGTAACGATCATTCCCATAAGCAACCAAACTAAACAGAAGAAAGGTAGCACAGGGATAAAAGGGTAGCCTTTCTGTATTCACAGGTATGAATAGGTACAGCCAGTTGTCCAACAAATATTTACTTCAAAAATGAAAAACAGTATAGTCCCAGTGACCTTTCATCTCAAAGAGATGATGTACTATTCCAGACATGTAGTCTATGAGGCCAGTTAGTGTTTCTCAGTTGTTAATCACCACATAAAGACCTGTTCATTACTCTCCACACAAACCATGTACAATAAACTACACCTGCTAATAACCACATGTTAACCAGTTGGGTTAGTTATTACAACACAGGAAAGGAGAGGTCTCCCAATTGTCTTTTATTGAAAGTTTTCCAATTTTCACTCGTAATGCAATAACTTCACATATGGCGGAAACAAGGATACAAAATACTATTATGGAATCAAAATTATATGTTTATTATACCATCATCACTAACCTGTATTTACCATCAATGCAAGAGTGGCACGATTGGTGTCCACAGCATGATGGCTGAGATGGTTGTCTCAAGAGGAGGCGACATATGAAATATCGGTCAGCTTCAACCTCTACCAGGCTCAGAGACTCCAAACTTTTTCTTAGAAATATCTTAGTTAGATTGACGTCAATTCTAATTTGAGCGGTAGACTCCTGACTAGCCATTTATCAGTGATGTACTAGGCTTGGATCAACACTTGAGCTTTCACTATCATGTTCTACACAAAAGAAAAGCACAACATATCACTAAAAGAATATAACTTCTACTACATACACTTGTAACTATAGCAAGTTTTAATTACGCCATCCAGTGATGAATAAATACTCTCCTAAACAACAGACAGTGGCCAGAACAGCAAATACAGTAGAAATCACTTAATAGAATAGAGATTACTGTGGCACAGCTGCGACAGGAAATTATAGCAAAAAAACATGTTTATGAATCAGTAAATTCATCAAATTTTAATTTGTCAAACACCCATAATAGAGCCTTTAAAATACGTGTTAATAGATCTGTGATTGTTGGTCAACACTTAATTCATCCGTGCTGATGAGTACTACACTAGTGTGGATTAATGATTGTCATACCATATAAGAAAAGTCATAAATTATCAGTGTTAGGAGTAACGTGTTACTTATGTAATGTGTTACATAATATTATTACGTTTGTGGTAACTAAGTAATATAACGAAATATGCTATAAAAAAAGGTAATATAACTCAAGTTACTTTACTAACAAATGTAATGCGCTACCTAAGTAATATAATTACTGTAATGAATCTAACATTACATAATATTGTTACTAAAAGTAATGAAGTTACTAATCTTGTTAGTAATCCACTGAGTAACGCCTAGCCACAACAAAGTAATGAAGCCAACTGAATGAAGCTTATTCACCAGCTTCTTACTTATAACCAAGATTTGCACATTGTCCAACAACGCAATCATGTCACGTGATAATGTGGTAGTTTCACACGTGACAACTTAAGGCTGTGGACACAAAGTAATATAATATGTAATATTATTATAGTTACTTTATTTTATGGGCAATATGTAACTGTAACTAAATAGTTCAGTTGCAAGTAATATGTTGTAACTAGTTACTTTTAAAAAGTAACTTGCCTAACACTGTATGCTATGTAACTTGTAAAGCGCATACTCTCTATATTAACGCCTGAGCCAAAGTACAGTATGGGATGAGAGCAATGCAAATGGACTGAAATATTCTCATCTTTTGCTCACTGATTTACTTTCAGTTACTTGGAGCAACTGACTGTGACAACTGGCAGGGATTAACATTTTAGGACTTACTTGAGTAGAAAATTAGGTACAATTATAGCACATATTCAGTGATGTTAGACTGATTTATCAAATGGTATGGTGGTACCATATAAGTAGTGATTGAAGTGAAAATTTTGCACGACACCCAAAATTCTGCCTTTAAAATCATCCTAGGGGTATTTACGCCACAATAACCACCTTTATGGAATAGTACTAGTCCATATAATAAATAAAACAGCATTAAATACAACAAAACACTTACAGGTGGCTGGAAAGTCCCTACTTTGCCATTGAGCAAAATAATTGTTATAGACTTTCCCACTGAGCTATGCTGCAATACCATCATTCATCACTTGTTTCACTACTTTTCGTTGCATAGATCTGTACTTCATTTTTAAATTACCAATTTTTTTAAAGTACTTGTTTTGTTTTTTTTGTATGATTGCTATCAACAAATGTGTTAAACTACCTGTACACATCAATTACCAAAAGGTACAGGGTTTTTTGTAACAGGTGAAAATTTATTATCTGGCATGTAAGTCTGGTATAATATATTTCGTGGACTTAACCAACTCAGGAGCGTACCGAGGGGGGTTTACAGGGTTGGATTTTTTACACACTACTTGAAACATTAAGAAATTGAAACTTCAGGTTTCAAGAATCTGAAATCTATCATGGAACAGGACAACATTTTAAACTTTTATCTTAGTTAAATAATAGTTTCTAAAATGATAGCAAAGCTTATAGCAATTGTTCTGAATTATGATTTTGGTGAAAAGATCGAGATACTCTAATAGAGCAGTCAAGTAATCTAATATAACGGTCACTTAGCTGTAGTGGAAACTTCTTTTCAAAATTTCTACGTACACCCCTGCCAACTAACAAACTAAGTAGTGTACAGTGTATATATACAAACATACAGTGTAATAGAGTTACTTTAATACAATAACACACAAGCTCCTAATTCAAGAACTTGCACTGTATGACTCAACCACTATAAAGTCTTGCCAGTTAATATTGAGCTGTGACACCCCAACAATTTCAATTGTGGGTTTCCAATTACAACCACTTGACACAAATATAGTGACCTCGACCTATATATACAGTAAGACTATTTAAGTTTAACCACTGTTACAATTCGACATACGAGCTCTTGAAGAAATGTTGTAGTTTGTCACTGTGACAACAGTGTCTCAATACAGAACAAAGCATATTACAAAGTTTTGGTTCAATCTCACTCCGATTGAATATAACTGTGGTAGTTTGGCTGAGTAGCTATTTCAAATCAATCAATTCATTTAATCAACAACTTGCAGAAATTCTGCAAGAAATGCAGCAACCAGCAGGCACTGCTCTATTAGAGTATCTTTTTTTACAAATTTTCAAGAGGGCCTGTGGATCCTACAGTACCCTGAGAAATGAATGCAAGTGTTGTGTTACTATACATTGTTGTGCTGTTATACAAAATAAAACAATGCATTTAAGGGTAACAAGTACACAGAACAAGTTGGAATTTTCAACTAGAGTAGGGACCATAGCACATTGATAAAAAGTACTGAAACAGTCGGAGTAGTGCACGATATTAAATCACAGTAAAACAATAAGAAGTGTATATGGTCCCTACTCTAGTTGAAAATTCCAAATTTTTCTGTGTACTTGTTTGTTAACTTTTTTTTGTAAATAATTATTAAGGACTGGTGAACCCACACATTTGAAAAGGCACCACTCACCCCAATTATCATCTGAAAAGAGAAGTATCCATTACGCTTCATTGTCAGCTTTGTTCAACCAGTTATGCAACATTTCGAATCAAGAACTGTTTGAAAAGCACCTCTGCAATCTACACATACTGAAAAAAATGGTGCCGTGCACCCCGGTTATATCAATTCTCATCTGAAAAGTAAAGTATCCATTACGCTTCATTGTCGGCTATGTTCAACCGCTACACAGCAGTACAGATCAAGAACTGTTTGAAAAGCACCTCTGCTATCAAAATAGCCACTATGACAAATACGGACAATTTCCGTTACAAAGGGAAGCCATCATGTGCTATCGCCAAATCGACACTTTTCGCTGTCAGCAAATATGAATGGGACACAAAGGAGGACACTGGTAAGTCCATGAAGAATGCATTGTACGTACTGCGGTATGCCAAAAGGCACCTGTTGGGCTGAAGTAACATCGAACAGTGAAAAATCAAGCCCGTAGCCTTAGCCGTTATCGAGTTACTCTTGTCTGAAGGTATCAGTCAGTCAGTTACTTACTCAGTCAGTAGAAAATTCTGTTAAATAACTTTTAAAATTCTGTAGGCTTGCTGAAAGCGTTTCGGGTTGATCTGAAAGCTTGTTTGGGCTTAGTTCTACCTAACCAATACTGCCTCATCGTTGTCAGGGGATTTGAAGCTGTTTTTGGGTGATACTATTTCGTGGGCCATGCCTACTCCTTTGTGGTCCCTACTATACAGTAACTATCGCACTGTATGATAAATTTAGGTGGTGCTGAAAGTATGTCCAGTTATGTATAGTTTGTCAATATGACCTCATCAAAATACAGAGCAAAACCTAATTTTGAATTTGATCACTGACAAAGAAATTGTTTTGACTATAGAATTTTTTAAACCAGACACGTGTCAACAGCTAGCCAGGGGCGGGCTGTGAGCTTACATCTGGTTTACTGAAAATATTTTTGTAAGAATGCATGTGTGTGTACCTACCTTCCTATGTTTATTTGTCCGGTACACACTCACGTCAGCGAAAGCATTAAAGATGGTAAAGCAGCCAGGATGTAAGAATTAAAAGTTTGCATTAAACTTTCTCACACATAAACTCTGCTCGGAGGTGGTTTCTTCTCGGCGGTCAGAAATACGGGTATGGCAACTCTTCATACTTCCTGAACGCTCTTCCTTTCGGTTTTATAGACATTTAACAACTTTAAAACAATGCTGAAGGCCTCTTAGACTACCAGAGATAGCGTATCCTTCAAGTTAAAAGGGGAGGCATTAGTCACACTTACATGAATGAAAATGAAGGGCAGCCTCGAGGCTTTCTCTATATAATTTGCATGATAAAACATGGTAGACACACTATAAAACAGTTGAGAAATATTTCTATGTGTAATTTGTGGTTTAAAGTGGTTTGTTATAGTTAGCAGTGTATAGCAACATAATTACAAAATTGCAAAATAATTCATGAATTACGAAATACACTAAATCACACTATTTAATTATATAAACTAAATTATAGTCTACATGGTTGCCTAATGCCATAGTATTTAATTGCATGGTTTTTTTAGAAGTAGCATAACATCAACTTGTTTACTGCACTATATTTTCATGCACTAGTTATTCACGCAGCTTTGAACATGTTAGACATAAAATCAGTCTAGTTTGTTGACCTTTGTTTTGACCACAGTCACAGATCATAGTACAATAGATATTGTAGTGACACCTCATTGTGTTCCATGTTACACTACTCTCATGTAGTTTCTACAACACTTATCAATTAGAGATTATAAGTACCAACTATAAAGTATCTGGGCCAAGTGAGTGCCACTAAAACAAATTATGCAAAATTCATTTTATTGAGAAGAGTAATATGTTGATCTCATGTAAACACCATTGTTATTCAGTTTTGTATTGCAAATATTGAGGGTCAGGTGATATCAAACAGTACGGTGGTACTGTTTATGTAGGGATCCACCCCGAAAATTACAAGCGCTGCCTAAAATGCTGCCTTTAAAAATCATCCTACAGACATCTTACGTCACGAAAATCACCTTTACGGAATAATATGAGTCCATCTAACATGAAATACAACATTAAAACACTTACCAGTGGCCGGGTATAGAATTTTTTTTAAACTCCAAAACTTAAAATTTCATCTCGCTCACTCACTTACTGACCACAGCCGCAAGACTAGAGCCCAAACAAAGCAGCGCACATACACCATTTTATGCCACAACAAACTCACCGGTGGGATGCGCCTTTTGGGGCTCTGATGAGTGTACGCCCTGTGCACCTTGTCTTTCCATTTACCTTCAATCAGATTGGCTGTCTTCTTCCACAAGCATTGAAACCATACCAAGGCACTAATTTTCCATATCAACACTTTTCCCTGTAGACACCACAAAATTATTTCAGAAAGCTCTTATGCTGCTGAAAGAGTGGGGTGCTTATAATTTCAAGTGTTGCACATGAAATATTAAGGCTGCTGAGTTGTCACTTCAACTTACACCATATGCATGCATAGTTAGCAGTGGCACTATCAATACCTGTAATTTCCGCCAAAAAATTCCAGTCACCACCTAGAAAGTATTCAATTTCAAAACAAATGCTGTTGACTTTAATTGATGTAAGTGCTTCAACCTCCTTTCTGATGTCTTCAAGAGATAAAACTAGTGAGTCATACTTTTCAGGTTCCTTAATAATAGCCACACAATGGTTACCAGTAGCAGAATATGCCAAGTCTCCTTCTTCGAGTAAAGTTAAGCCAAAGTTTACAACATGTAGGTGCTTTCCAATGTTGGTTTCATCACCGGTTAATTTGACCCTGATTTTTTTCTCTACTATGAAATCTGCTGATGGTGATGACCTATCTACCTATAGAATAAAAAAACAACACATAATTGATTGCAGCTCAAAAAAATCAATATTATTTCAAATAAGGCTTTTGAAGGTACAATTTGTCATATGTAGATATGAATTTTTGAAATATGTTTAAAGTTCAAGATACAGACTCACGCCGAAAACACAAATTTCATTATTTTTACATACCAACCTACTTCAACCGTTCAGTAAATGACTGCTGAATATCAGTCCCATTAGGTAAAGGTTTGATACACCATAATTTATTAAGTTCCTTGATCCTATCTTTCAATCTATAAAGCCGAGGCAGTGTTTTACAAATTTGAGTCATTTCATGGTATGCTCCACCAGAAATATTATACTTGTCTTTAATAATATATAGCATCATATTGATTGTATTCATCTCTTCTTCAGAGACAGATTCCCCAGGGCCAATCAAATATTCATTTCTTAAATCTAGTATTTCTTTCATGTCATTTGAATTGTTAACTAATGTAACCTGAATGGCTTTGCACCCTTCACTCTCCAGCCATGATAATGACCCAGCACACTTATCTTTCCTTCTTTTTTTAAGTCCCCTACAGTGGCACTCTGTATACTGAGTCGGTGATTTTCGTTTTGAAGTGCCACGACTTGGTATAAATCCACTCTGGATTGCCTTTTACATTTGTCCAGATAAAAATACTGACTGTGTCTCCAAAGATTTGCATCGCTGTCTCAGTTCCCTATTCTCTTTTTGGAGACGGTCTCTGTCTGATCTTAAATTATTTTCATTAACATCCTGATGTCTGGTTTTTTTATCCCCAGGTGAGAGTTGTATTGCCCATTCTTTTTTTGTAAGAATGTATTCATTTGGTGGCCTCCTTGTTTTACGAAGTGTTTTAACCTCTCACAATTGCACTAGTCCACTGATACAGCCTCCTCATTAAAGCAGTGGTACAACGAAGTGTGACAGACAGTTCCTTGCTTAGACTTGTAATCCATTTTCTCAACACATTGGCATCGTAAATATTGGGCAAACCTTTCTCCTCCACATAAAGATCATAAAAGAATTGGCTATAACAAAACAATCATGAATGCATAATTTATCATCTGTTTATTATCAACTTTACCAGTTAGGCACTGGAGGGCAAACAAAGAAGGCAGAGCTTGTACGAGTAGTTTACTACTAAGCTGTGAACCTATAAATCTTCAAGCAAAATATCCTAAAGTGAAAGGGGACAAATACCTAGAAGGGCTGAAAAAAAAAAGCCAACCCATCGTGACTTGATCCGCAGGTAATCAACAAATTATGCCAAACACATTAAGTTTTACAACAGAACTACATACTTCTTGACTTTCAAATCAACATCCAGATTCATTGAAAACTTGCAGGTAGCTAGTTAGTACAGCTACGACCAGTAGCCACATTTCATTATCACTCCAGCAACTTCACAAGCTCCACTGTCCTTCACCAGATTATTCTTCAATATAACTCTTTAATTTAGCCACATTATAATCATAGATATTATATACTACATACCATATACTACCTATGGTTATATCATGAAATCCATGATCCCTTCAAAAGGTGGAATCAGGTTCTATGAACCAAAACTTTTCGCCGTCTACTTTAAACTATCCGCCTCTCAACACTCAAAGTACTCTAAATGATATCTATGACTGTCACTTAACAGTGAGGAGGGGTTCCGTACAATCAGGTGGCCGGTGAAAACTCGCAGTAGGTGCTCACAGCGAAATTCAACCAGACAACCTTATTTTCTTATTCAGAGTCATAAGCAAAGCAGCTTCAAGTGCAATTTGATGCACTGAAATTTCCTCAAATTGTCAAAAACTTGGTATCAAACGGTCTGCCAAAAACAGCTCTACACAACGCACACCCTGAAAATGGGATAGCATCACGTGTTAGGGGGTTATTATGCCACATGTTGCATGCCCCCAAAACACCCAATACAAAATGTATGGAAGAATATGTGAGTTTGTTTTAGGCCATTTTGATGCACCGAAATTTCCATGAAATGGATATATTCTAGCATCATTAGATTCGCAGAGAGTTGCTATACACTTATCACACCCTGAAAGTTACTAATTGGGCTCGAGGTAGGCGGTACACAATAATTAATTCCATTTTTAATGAGTTTTTCAATGTAAATGTATTGGACATGTTTGAAACAGCTGTCATTTTTGTAATGTGAACAAATGTATAACAAATTTCCAATATGAAATCAAGCAACCAAGGTGCATTTTCGTCAATCAAAAATCTTGATCCCGGTTGCAAATCGTTCTACAGGACTGACTATTTGTAGTGACTATCCCTTGTGGTATGCTTCATCAAATTTCACGAAACCTTTAGAATCTTTTTGATAACGCTTAATTCGTGTCAACCCTCCTCTGTTGGGCCCGCTTGCATTACAATCTATATCTTTGTCGCGATAAGCAGTCGAGACTAATGTCACGAATCTGCTCGCAAAAATTAACAAATCAACGAAAAGGCAACCACATTCAATTGTTGGCAATAAACTATGTAACAACTTACTGAACGCACCTAGCCTGGTGGTTGATAAAAACGTTCACCACTTCCTCAGTCAAGTCCTCAGTTTCTATTTCACCCGGCCGGTTTCACCAGAGCTGTTGACAAGTTTAGGCTAGTCTTCTTTTCATAGGCGCACGAAGTTCTTCATTGCTTTCTGCGACTCAAGCAGCGGGAGGTCCAGCTGAGGTCACACACCTGGAGATCTGACAAATTCCACGTAGCCAACCAAGCAAACCTAGTGGCGCCCGCCCCATTTACCAGCCGCAAGCGCAGGCTCGACTGGATACGAGACCAGGCCCGCGAAAACAGGACAAGTGGGGGCACAAACTACATCCTACCACACAACTCAATAGCTACTGGAATAACTATTGTATATGCAGCCAATTATATTAAAGGGCTGAAAATTGTTTGGCCATAAAAACATAAAAGGCTTAATAAAAATAAGTCATGAAAGTTCAAGTGATCCACATGCCGAAGCAAGGGCGGATTTAGGGGGGGGGGGGGGGGGGGGGGGTGCTTGGGGCGCTGAAGCATCCCCCTCCAAAGTTTTACAATGAGCAAGCTAGGAAACTTCTAGAAGCTGTAGTACAGGTGCAGTTGCATTTTATACACATGCATGGGCAATGAAACGATGGAAAGAGCAAGGGGAATAGCTAATCTTATCCAAGAATTACTAAGAGGGGTTCAAAATTATACTTTTGGAGTAAGTCTTACCTTAGAAGTTGCTAAATCCGAAATACTCTAATAGAACAGTCAACTACTCTAATAGAACATCAACAATATGAAAACTATAATTTTCAAGAAGTTACCAGAGTGTGAGCTGAAATTAAACCTATTCTTCAGGACCTGCACACTGCCACCCTCACCATTGTACCAACATCCTGCCATACCAATCACTTCAGGTAAATTTAAAGATTTATACCCTTAATGTACTATAAATTATATTTTATTTATTTATTATTACTTTATGGCAAGTATGCCAAAGGTCTGCAAGCAACTGGTGCTTGCAGCCTAAAACACAAGTTATACATACATTATAATTACTTTAACTAATTATAACTTAGCTATAGTGTTTGAAAGTTTGATGGTGGCGAGAGATCGTGACATTTGCTGCACGGACATAGATAATGGTAGGTACAGTGATTGTCATCGTCAAAATGAGTTACAAAATGATTCCACATGAATTTCTTTAGTTTAGCCTTGATGGTTGCAATTGATAAATTGGTATTGATTACAGGAAGAGCATTCCACAAACGAGGAAGGCGATGGAAATAAGAGTTTCTATTTAAGTTTGTACTATGGAGACGATGTTTGAGTTTATTATGTGTAGAGGATCTGGTGTGACCCTGAGTAAATGTAATGTACCTATTAATGTCAAAGTTTCTTGTGGGTGACTTAAGTGACTTGATCGCAAACAAAACATCCTGAATCTCGAGGATATACATGAATGGTAGAAGATGAAGTTCTAATAACCTGGATTTGTAGCTGATATTATAATTATTCAAGATGTGTTTGGTTGCTCGACGTTGAATACGCTCAAAACATAAGATGTCCTTGATTAGGTACGGTCGCCTTAACTGAGAGCAATAGGTAAGATGAGGACGAACTAAAGTAATATACAGATGTAGCTTGACTGATGGGTAGTGATTGGAACAAAAAGTACGTCGTATCAGAGCCAATGATTTATATGCTTTAGATATTATAGAATTGTAGTGATTTGACCACTTCAGGTCACTGGAGACAATCACTCCCAGATCTTTTTGAGTCTCCTGACAATTGATTTCTGTGCTGGAGATAAGGTATCTGGTATTGGACGTTGATTTGAAGGGAACATGTACACACTTGGTAAAGTTGATAGTTAGATTGGAAAGGAATGTTTGGTGAATAATAGAGTCAACATCTTGCTGGAGCTTGATGCAGTCCTCATCACACGAGATGGTCATAAAACATTTCATGTCATCAGCAAACTTCAATACTTGACTAACTTCTATACTGGAAGAGATATTGTTCATATAAACTAGAAATAACAGGGGACCTAAAATACTTCCCTGGGGGACACCAGATATAACTGGTAGTACACTGTCAGATAAGGTATTGTTGATAGATACCTGCTGTACTCGGTCAGTGATGTAGCATTTAAACCACGACCATAGGGTACCAGTAATGCCAAAAGACCAGAGGTGATTTAGTAGGATTCCATGTGAAACAGTGTCGAAGGCTTTACGTATATCCAGGTATATAGTATCAATTTGCGTTGGGCTGTTGGTCAAGAAGTCAAAGAATGTTAAAAGCTGTTGTAAGGTGGAAGCTCCTTTTATAAAGCCAAACTGGCAGGGATTAATTTGAGTTACCAGATGATTTACTATTTTATTATACACTAATCGCTCAAGTACCTTTGATGTGCTGGAAAGCAATGAGATGGGTCTGTAGTTCTTTACCGAAGTTTTATCGCCAGCCTTGAAGATAGGTACAATCTTATGGATCTTCCATATAAAACATCATTAATCGAAAATCTATTCTGAAAATAACCTTTTCTGTCAGTTTTTAGGCTCTGCTACCAACTTGATTCTTGGGTTGAAATGCTTCTATTGCAAGTAAAACAGTAGTTTTATATAATAGTGAATTTCGTAGCTTTTATAAAGTTCACAAGGCTGCAACTTTTGAGAACTGTTCGTTTTTGTTTCCCTTGTTTGATCAAATCCCATACTACATTTGTATAAATCTAGCAGCTTTGGAGTTTGCACTATCAAATCCCTTGAAGCTCAACTTTAAGCTTAAAATTATACTACAGCATTTATGTTGTCACGATCATTGTGTGCTAAAAAGGAGTTAGTTGTGGCCAAACACTAGTTGTATTTGTAGAGTAGTTGTAAAACAATTATAATGATGGATGGATCAATCATTTTAAAGTTAGATTGAAATAGCAACCTGCACTTCAGAACAGTGGCCACATATGAAGTAGATCCAATCCTGTGTTTTAAATGTTCTCCTTGATCTTACATTCAATTAACTATACACTCTTTATTCTCTTTGACAAGCCACTATTACACATTTTCTTAAAATCAAATAACAAGAAACAGTGTATATTTCTGTCTTTTTTAAAATTAAAATTACTTACAACTGAACTCGTTCAAATTAAAATTACTTCCACCTGAACTCATTTATCTTGTACCCAGATTTGGTTAAAAATAGCTTCTAGATTCAATCTTGTGATAGCCATTTTCCAAAAATTTCCAGGGGTTCCTGGAGTATATATATGCCAACAGATCTAGAGCCCCCCTAGCTGGAGAATTATATACAGATGAGTGCACATGCACTCCATACACTGGTGAGTCAGTCTGCTTGCTCTCTCCGCTCGCACTTACCCTCTCTACTGGTTTGGACAGCCAGTGTAGTTTGAGCCATGAGACTGTATTAGACTGTACTTCAAAACACTAAATTTGATCAATCATGTGCAGCTGATACCCATATGTTTCCACTACTAGTTCTTTAAGGTGTTAGTCTAAGATTGAATTTTAGCTACATGGCTGTACCCTCTAGTTATATTGACAAGCTGTAGGGGAATAATGGTATCACAAAAACAAAGTGACATCATTTTTCACTCAAAATTACTACCAAATTCAATCTCAATTGGCCAAATTTGCAAAATTTCCTGTGGGAGCATGCCCCCAGACCCCTCTAGATAGAGCATGTTTCGCATGCTGAGTGTGCTTCTCACACTAGTTGTATCAACTATCTTGCTACATATATAAATGTCCATGTTAGCAACCCCCCTTCTGAAATCCTAGATCCACCCCTGCGAAGGCCCGTAATGCAGTCACCTTTTCGCCATGATGCCACCAAGACAATTTTTTTTTGTCATTTGATGTTTTTCCAAGCCTAATGAGTCAGCCATGTATTTCATTTTCTTTTGTCATAGTCCCTACTTCACTGGCTTACTGTCCCATTCAGGTTCCTCACTGAGCGGATATAGTTGTCTAATGAATAGTCAACAGTGGCAGAGAAAGTAGTTGATATGAGGGGAAGAGAACTGACCAGAGTATAGAGTCTCAGACTCTGGTAGCAGGGGGTCTGGGGGCGCAGCCACCCAGAAGCTGTAGCCATTTTAGCTTTCACAATGTCTCAAAATTCACTATAATTAATGGAATTTTATAGATACAGTTTAAAGCGTTTTAACTAAAACACCAACTTTTAGTCAAAATTATGTAAAATAGGCTATTTGCCAGTTAAAAAGTTTATTTGGCAAAGATTATAGCTATTGACTACAGTGTTAATGAACATAATATTTATAAGCAATATAAAACAGCCTATAGCCACCTGGAAACACTTGATACAGTGGTAAGACGGGCTAGATGGATGCCCTTACCGCTAACGCCAGGCTCCCCAGCAATGGCTGTCAAGTGCTGGACAGCTGGATAACACCAGTGGCAATTAAGAACAAAGCTATTCGATCGAGGGCATCAGCATTAAGCCTGCCCTCAGAATAGGCCAGATCAATACTGGCAGATGTTGGGAAATGCACAGTAGAACGATGACCCCTCAAACACATAATGGCTGATCTTAATAAAGAGAAGCAAAGTCTGCATCTCATCCAGTGCAAACACCGAATACAATTCATTTCCCACTTGTCAGCCAACATGGAAGCAAGTTTCTTATACACTGTGGTTGCAGTCAGTCTCATACCTCCACAAGCTGAAAAAAAAACAGAGTAGAGAAGCAAACTCTCTCAACCTCTCTCGCCCTCTCATCATAAGCACGTCTGTAAGACACCAACTCTTAAAGTAAGAGGTACCTGGTTTGAGTCCCATTGCATTCAACTTTTTTCTTTTTTTAAAAAGCTACTTTCAGGAACACATTTATGAAGGTCTTTACTGCTCTATTGGGGTATTTGAGCATTCTATTATGGTTTTCAACCCCACTCCAAGAAAGATAATTTTGGCATGACATCATTCTTGAAACCCCCTCAGCAGAGCAAAGGGGAGCCTCAGTACCCTACCCCCCCTTCCACCACCTATGATAGTCAATGACTAAACATCATAAAGTTTTGTTAAACTCCTTATATATGACTTGCTCTATAGTTTGTGGAACAGAGGGATGCACATGCAACAAGTACACCCCTACCCAGACTGCACAATGCTTGAACATACTTTACTGTTGTTTGATCAAAGCAGTGAATGGACTCAAAATGGTGGATGGAAAAAAGGCCACTCTCTATACATACTAGTGATCCCACAATATATCGTATATTGTGTGATTATCACGATAGTAATATTTCATGATAATTGTGATAGAGAAAGAGCCATATCGTGATATTAAAAAAACACAACTTATTAATGAAAATGACTTGATATTTGCAAAATGAGTCAACTTCTTTGTCAACATGTGATAATGTCAACTTTGTCACATCAGGGTCATTCCATACCAGCACGGAATTGTAAGGTCACCCCTCAGATTTTGACCAAACTTGGTATGCTTGTAGTACCCTTGGTTCTCATCACCCATACCAATTTTTAGCCTCATACACCACATAGTTTCTGATTTATGACCACAAATATTTCATTAAAAATTGATCCATCTCAAAGTACAAAATCAACTGTAGCTCATCACTGTCTTAATAAATTTTTCAGAGATTGAAGACTGTTAATTGATCTTTCAAGTGGTCCATAAATTATGGGATATACACTTTAAAGGTCTCAATTAAAAACTTCAATCCTTAATATTTCAAAAAGTACTGCTTCAAACTTTTTGAATTTTTTTAGTGAATAAGTATTGGGTCTTGGTCTGTTGTTAAAAAGTTTTTGTGCACAATGGGTTTAAGAGATCTAATTAAATATGTTGTGGTATGTAGTGGAATTTTTTGTCTGTTATTGCTGTATGGGAGTCTATACCTCCAATAACCACTCCTAATAAGGCCATACCAACTTTCCAGTAGTGCAACTTGTATTAATTACCACCTGTATTTAAAGACCACCTTTGTGCTTCAGTTTATTTCCAATTTAGTCTGATTTATCATATAATCCCACTGTCCCACCTTAAGCTTGTCCTGACTATAGCAAACATTATCAAACATGGACACCACCATGTATCCATTAGTTATCTTCTTAATTTACCACCACAGTAGTACAGTACACTTACATAGGCCAAAGCCACACTACATAATATGTGACTAGATTTTACAAAACCGATCCAAATTGCACATCAAGCAAAATCAAACTAACACCACCATTGGATAGCTACACTACCGTACTAGTAGTTTTGACACTCAGTACCACTCAAACTACTCGAGGCTTGTTTCAACAGACGTCTTATCTCAGGGGCGGATCTAGGATTTCAGAAGGGGGGGTGCTAACATGGACATTTATATAATGTGGCAAGAAAGTTGATACAACTAGTGTGCGAAGCACACTCAGCATGCTCTATCTAGGGGGGTCTGGGGGCATGCACTCCACAGGAAAATTTAGCAAATTTGGCCTACTGAGATTGAATTTGGAGTGATTTTGAGTGAAAATGATGTCACTTTGTTTATGTGATACCATTATTCCCCTACAGTTTGTCAATATACGTAACTAAAGGTCAGTAGCTAAAATTCTATCTTAGACTAACATCTTAAAGAACTAATTGTGGGTATCAGCTGCACATGATCAAATTTAGTGTTTTGAAGTATTGCATAATTTACAGTCTCATGGCTCAAACTACACTAGCTGCAGCTGTCCAAACAGTAGAGAGGGTAAATGTGAGTGGGCAAGTAGACTCACCAGTGTGTGGAGTACATGCACTTAGCATGTATAGAATTCTCCAGCTAGAGGGCTCTGGTAGCATACTCCCCTGGGAATTTTTGGAAAATGGCTATCACAAGATTGAATCTAGAAGCTATTTTTAACCAAACGTGGGTACAAGATGAATGAGTTCAGTTGGAAGTAATTTTAATTAAAAAACAGAACTATACACTGTTTCTTGTTATTGGAATTTAAGAAAATGTATAATAGTGGCTTGTCAAAGAGAATAAAGAGTGTACAGTTAATTGAATGCGAGAATATTTAAAACACAGGATTGGATCTACTTCATATTTAGCCACTGTTCTGCGGTGCAGGTTGCTATTATCAAATCCCTTGAAGCTCAACTTTAAGCTTAAATGATACTGCAGCATTTATGTTGCCATGATCATTGTGAGGGGTTTGCTGTGGTCAAAAATTAGTTGTATTTGTAGACTAGTTGTAAAACAATTATGGTGATGAATGGATCCATCATTTTAAAGTTAGATTGAAATAGTTTGGTATATGGCAGGATGTTTGGTACAATGGTGAGGGTAGCAGTGCACAGGCCTAGAAGAATAGGTTTAATTTCAGCTTACACTCTGGTAACTTCTTGAAAATTATAGTTTTAATGATGGATGTTCTATTAGAGTAGTTGACTGTTCTATTAGAGTATTTTGATTCTAGCAGCTTCTAAGGTAAGACTTACTCCAAAAGTATAATTTAGAACCCTTCTTAGTAATTCTTGGATAAGATTAGCTATTCCCCTTGCTCTTTCCATCTTTTTATTGTCCATACATGTGCTTAAAATGCAACTGCACCTGTGCTACAGCTTCTAGAAGCTTCCTAGCTTGCTCATTGTAAAAATTTGGAGGGGGGTGCTTCAGCCCCCCAAGCACCCCCCCTAAATCCGCCCTTGTATCTGGGGTGTGTGTAGAGCTCGAATGGCGGTTTTAGGCCTTGCGAAGGACCTGGCTTGGTAAGAATCAGTGGTTTACTGGTGGACAGCCTGATAATGTAGGCCAGACATTTTTTCTGTGGATTTTGTTACATATCAACCACTAAGGAGCCAGCACGGCCCTGTAATCTCGTCTCTGGGCTCCAATCGTGGTCTGCCACCATTTTGAGGTCTAGCCCTTGCCCTCCCCGCCACCCCCACCCCTTTGTGAGCACTCGTGATACTACTTCACTCGTCCAACAGCTCAGATTTTCTATCTTATTTGGTGGGAAACTCTACAAGCAGCTACAAGTACTGGAAGTACATGTAACCCACATATTGTAATTTCCAAAACTTTCAGCTGTTTTTAAACTAAAACATTTTGGAGTTTAGCTGTAAAAAAAAGTAATATCAACAGTTCACCTTAAATGAAAATGCTGCAGTGCTATAAAGAAGTTGTATACTCAATTTGGAATGATGACATATACTCACGGACAGCATAGTAGATCTTGGTACCAGTGGTGGGTTGATTAATCTTCACTTCTTTCTCTAAATGGGTCTTTGAATTATCTTGCCCACATGATGTGCCCATGTGAAGCACTGTGGTAACAATAGCATCATGCAAATCTAAACGTTGCATGCCATCCACCCCAAATCAGGGGTGATGCACCACACAAATGTTTTTTTGGGGGGAAACGTTGGAAAGTTTACTAATTTATTCGTTTATAAAATACCCAATATCGGTAAATAGTGTGAAGTGTGGATTTTTACTTTATACGAAAGGCCTTTTCAAATCCACCTGTTCAAGAAGGATCACTATATAAGCCAGCTTCATTAGAAAACAAAACAGTAAATCTGACTAAGCACAAAGGTGGTCTTTCAATACAGGTGGTCACTAATACAAATTGCACTGTACTTGGACATCTTTACTGTGTAAGACAAAGTTGGCATGGCTTTATTAAGAGTGGTTATTAGTGGTGTATGCTCCCATACAGCAATAATAGCCACCACATACCGCAACATATTTAAGTATATCTCTTGAACCCATTGTGGGCCCCATCACAAAATTTTATCAACAATAGACCATGACCCAATGATTATTCAGTAAAAAATTCGAGGAATTTGAAGCAGCGCTTTTTGAAATATGAAGGATTAAAGTTTTTAATAGAGCCCTTTTAAACCTTAATTAAGTTGATATCCCATAATTTATGGATCACTTGAAAGGACAATCAACAGTCTTTAATCACTGAAATTTGAGTTTTAAAATATTAACACAGTGATGAGATACAGTTGATTTTGTAACTCAAGACTGACTGACCAATTTTTCATGAAAAATTCAAAATATTTGTGGTCATAAATCTGAAACTATGTGGTGCATGGGGCCAAAAATTGGTATGGGTGATGAGTACCATAGGTATTCCAAACACACTGAGTTTCATCAAAATCCAAGAGGTAACCTTATGATTCCTTGGTGATTTGGCATGGAATGACCCATCATTGTTTTAAGCATATAATAGAATATAAACTGAATAAAACTTGTCCTGTGAAAATATTCATAAATTCAATTCATTTTATTATTGTGATTATCATGATTTAAGTCCTATGATCATGATTATCGTGATATGAAAATTTTCATATTGTGGCACCACTAATGCATATACCCATCCTCAACTCTGCACACTCTAATAGAACAGTCATCGCATGCATTCCCCAGTTGTAGAAAATCCTCCAAGTGATCCCACTTACAAAAATTATCTAGTAGGTTAAACATGTCCATGGCATTGTGATTATAGTCGTGTAGTTAGCTAAATATAGCTAGTAACTAGTAATCATACTCATTCTTTTAGTTTACATCAGGGCAGACATGCTACAGCCACATTAAGTAGACCCATTCTGTGTACTGTTCTTGATTCAGCTTGAGTAACAGACAGAACAATAGTTGAAGCTGAGCTATATTAAATGTATGGCCTGAGAATTGCTCTGTTTTCATATGTACAGTTCTCTTGATCTTTTTTCCTTGCTAAAGCATATAATCATGAAAACATGTTACAAAGTTAACAAGCAAATGTATGAAAGTAACTAGTAACTTATTACAGCAAAACTCATAATAATACTAATACTGACTGATACTGACTGTGTATTTACTCCCACTCCATATTATACTCCATCTTATGACCACTCTTCAACTACTTTGAGGCAAAACTAGATTACTGATCACTGTTATTATGAGTTTTGTTGTGTTGAGTTACCATAGTAACTGCAACTACATAACTTACATGTGATAACAGTAACAAGTATAACTTGTTACTTTACTGAAGTAGTAATTACCTCAACTCTGGTGTTTCTTTAACTAAATGAATTTTTCAGGAAATTAATTTGTCATAATTCATGTTAGCTATATTTCCTCACTGGAATATGTATGGAACATTCCTCAGTCAAAGAAACACATAGGCGGCGGAAAGGGGGGGGGGGGCTAGGGGGCTAAAGCCCCCCCCCCTCAGTCTGCTGAGGGGAGGCTTACCCCTCAGAATGATATCACACCGAAATTATCTTTCTTGGAGTGGGGCTGAAAACCGTGATAAAGATCGAGATACTCTAATAGAGCAGTCACTCTAATAAAGTAGTCAGTGTGTAGCGAGCTATGTAAGGATTTTTATGTAGTTTATCAGCTAGAAATGGTAGCTGGTGAGGTGGAAAGCTCTTGTTGTCAGTTGGTTGTGACCTTTTTTTTTTTTTTTGGTCTCACCTTACCAAACTATAGAAATAAGTCTGGGTCAGCTCAGCGGAGCCCCCCCTCATATCAACTACTTCCTCCGCCGCTGAAGAAACAGAAACATAATTAAGACAATTCCTTGTAGTCACGGTTATAGATCATAATATTAAAAGACAAAATACCATACAACCTATAGCCATGTGTATTTACCTATAAGATATTATAGCTTTTCTTTAAAATAATTATACAGGTCATCAGTGTTGGGAGTAACGCGTTACATAAGTATCGCATTACGTAATATTATTACTTTTGTGGCAACTGAATAATATAACGGAATACGCTATAAAAACAGGTAATATAACGCAAGTTACTTTATTTACAAATGTAATGCGTTACCTAAGTAATATAGTTACTGTAACGAGTCTAAAATTACGTAATATTATTACTACAAGTAACGAAGTTACTGATTTCGTTAGTTATCCTCTGAGTAACGCATAGCCACAACGAAGTAACGAAGCCTACTGAATGAAATTTATTCACCAGCTTCTTAGTTAAAACCAAGATTTGCACATTGTCCCACAATGCAATCATGTCACGTGATAAAGTGGTACTTTCACACGTGACAGCTTAAGGCTGTGGACACAAAGTAATATAATATGCAATATTATTATAGTTACTTTATTTTATAAGTAATATGTAACTGTAACTAAATAGTTCAGTTGCAAGTAATATGTAATATGTAACTAGTTACTTTTACAAAGTAACTTTCCCAACACTGCAGGTCATAGATACAGCACTAGTGTAGCCATGGTGGCTATTATATTGCTGTATACATTTTTGGTGATTGACAAGACACATGAAATTTTGATATCATACAATCCACAAAGTACATATTTATTATACATGTTTTCTAATTTATAGCTACAGCATAAATTATGACAATAACTTTAAACTTTAAATTATTTTGTGACTATAACAAAGGTAGATTTAAAGGTGCATGGGGCTGAAGCATCCCCTCCCTCCAAAACTTCACTATTAATTTACTAGCTAGAGAGATAGTAGAAGTGGATATGTTTTGGACAGAAATTGGATATGGACATAATGAGAGGCCACTGGCATTGTTATTTTTCTTTTCTTGTCCATTAATAAACTAATTAAAAAAATTAAAGCTACAGTACAGGTGCAGTTACATACACAGGAAATGAAAACATATAAAGAGAAGAGCTAATCTCTTCTACAATTAAATGTATATTTTCGGGGTAAAACTGCTAAACTTTGAAATACTTTAATAGGACGGTCAACTACTCTAATAGAACTGCTAAAATTCTTTATTCAATATAGTTCTAACAAGTGTCAATTACATTATCTCATGATATTTTAAATGACGTGCACATGACGGGAGGCATATCTTTACAATTAACATCTCATAACAATAGACAAATAATTATATATAATTAACACACATGCAACTCCATGACATTGACTAGCTATATACTTACTATATGCTCATTGTGTGATGAGGGACTTCTCTTTAATATTACCAGCCCATAATGAGTAGCATGAAATTTTTTTTTTCTGAAAATATCTGCATAGCTGTCGATGGCTACTTTTATTTCACACGAAGATGGCTGTTGTGATAAAATTATATTGGTGTATATAATTCAGAGACACACATAATAATTACATTAAACTCTCAGTCTGAATATCAACTAGAACATCAATCATGATTCTGAGATTGCTGAATATTCCTTGTAGCTAGCATACCACCAGCTGCTATACATACAGCATATTTGCAGATTAATGGATGATACAGATTTTACTAAAGAACTGTCAAACTGTATATAGCTGCTATAGGTGTACCTGAATAGATACCAGAAAACATCAAGCTTGCATAATAGGAAGAATTTTTCAGGAAATTTTGTCCATAATCTGGATGTACACACACACAGATTCCCTTTGTTTGACCATATTGTAGTGTCAAATTATGGAGAGATCAGTTAAACTACACAACACTAACTAGCTATTATAAAAGTGTCTAATAACTAAAAATGACCAGTTATATAATGCCATTTATATATTCACAAACATGCCACTCTCTCTTGTTAACATCAGGTTCCATATCCCGGAACACTGGAGTAAGGTGCAAGGTAACAATATACATAATACACACCAGCATCATAAGCACCAACCCAACAGTCAATCTCCAGCACATTGGGACATTTTGCATGGCAAATCCTACCATTACAGATCGGTGATAACAAGAATAGTGCATGTGTAAATTAGTTCTGATGTCAAACAATGCTTGCCATGTGATGCCAATCTCTTCCAATGATTGGATTCTTAGACACAGAAGGCCATCTGAGATGTTTGCTCATGACACAAGCCTTCTGGCTTATGAGTATATATGAATGCAACAGCTTATGCTCTACTAAATCCACCACTGAGGAGGTTACATTGGGATTACTAGACCATAAATTATGTTTAGTGTCTTAAGGTTGGTTAAAGTGGCAACCAGTGCTGTATGACAGGACAAAGAGTATGATAGGACTTAGAGAGCGATTGTCAAAGAGCATGCAAGTATGTAGTATGTCTAGTCAAACTATTCCCTGACATGGCCAATAGGATTCCAATCTTATCATAGCAAGAAACTCATTCAAAGAGTTCCTAGCATGGCCCAGGATATAGGTAAATGGCTGCACTTTGGATTCTGAGCAGGATTGCTCAGTGACCAGGCTGGCCCCTTCTCAATATGGCAGTATACAACTTTCTATGACTCTGGTGGCTGTCAAGCTCTGTGATGTTGTTCCTTATCATGAAACACTTGTGTGAGGAGGTCAGCAAGCCTGCTAAATTCAAGTTTGAAGTACACAGCAGTCTAAGCACTGATGAATCCACCACTTATGAGGTGACATTGGGACTGCTATAGAACTTATATTTTAGTACATACAAGTGGTATTGCCTTAGTTGAATCTTCACTGGCATGGCTGGTATGATTCTGTTCTTATAATAGCAAGAAGCTTATTCAAATCCCAGGGATAGCTATATCAAACTCAGTGATGCTGCTCCATGTCATGGAACAGTGGAACACTTTAGTGGACAGCAAACTAAATTGCCCTGGATCATAATGCTGTCCACACAATCAATTTCCAGCACATTGAGATATGGATATGCTCCTACAGGGGCAGATCCAGGACCTGGCAAAGGGAGGGGCATAAACAGGCCAAGTTGTAGGTGGTTTAGGAGAGCCAGCTGAAGATTCTCTCTTGCTTTTGTAGCTAGTTACTGCATTTTTGAAGCAGCCAATAATACACCTCTTAGTAGTATCTCACTGTTGATTTTTACCATTTTGGCCTTTGTAGATGGTTGTGAAGTCTTTTAAAAGGCTCTGAATGTCTTAAACAACAGTAACATGATAATTATTTTATAGGTGCTTAGTACGCACTAAGGTGTAGGGTGACAATTTCACAGCTAGTTTGACTTAGGTTTGCTTTGGTTACAGGTGAATTTGTAATAAATGCTAATAAAATGTGCATATTTTTGTAGTTATATAAGATGATCTTGGCCTAACATAAAGTTTAGTATTTTAATCAGAAGTATGGCTGCTTGGGAGGGGGGGGGGGCGGGAATTTGCCCCAAATGCTCCATCCTGGATCCACCATTGCTCTGCCCATTATGTTAGTTGTTGATTACACATGCACTCATGTTCAAATGTCCAGCAGTCCTGGCCATGTATTGGCAATTATAGTTGTCAGATCCAACTGTCTCTTCATGTATGGTGGTGTGAGCTGTCAACCCATCAGATGGATGGCATCTACACAAACCATCCCTTTTGAAATGTGTTATAGTATATCTTTAGAATTTATGTATGCAGGAACTTCAAATTGTCTTCTTAGTTCTTAGTACCCCCTAGACTGAGAAATCTCATTTCACACAATGTAAACATGCAGTTCAATCTCTATCAGTGAGAATGAATTACTTTATGGAATTTTGATTGGATAATTGGTGTTATTATACATCACTGCTGGATAGCTGGACCTTCTTGAAAGATGCCAAGACTGAAGTCTAGAGCTACAGTAACTGATATGATTTGCATGGATACACTAATTTGTAACATGGTAAATATTAAACATTACCTGCTATAGCATCACAAGTGTTGCTATACATTATTAAGGTGAACTACAGGTAGCTGTACATACGGTATAGGTGGTAATTTATCAAAGTCATTTTGCAGTTTGGACTATAGCTACTCAATGGCTATATTTCATCTCAATATGATCATAGTACTGCAAGCATTGCAGTGGCGGATCTAGATGGGTTTCTGGGGTTTCGACAGAAACCCCTTTTATATTTAGCTCAGTGGCAGTATAAATACATAAACATTGTTGTACTGACAATTTGTCATATCAAACAACTATATACCACTGTATTTCAGTATCATGCATGCTTAACTGACACCATTTACAGCTATTAAACCCTCAGCAACACTTCACTTTTCATCTCCTACTGCATTAAAAACGATCGAGATATACTCTAATAGAGCAGTCAAGTAACTGCTCTAATAGAGCAATCAAAGCTGCAGCTTATAGTCACCATCTTTGCCCTATAGTTAGCTATAGTATTTACAGTTTAAAACATTGTATTTATTGTAATTGCCAACTAAAGGTAGTCTAAAATCCAATCTAAGAGTTTCTAAAATCTCACAATTTTTTGGAGAAATGTCATCAGATGCCTTATTCAGTTATACCAACTTTCAGAAACCCCCTTTTAAAAATCCTAGATCCACCACTGCATTGTGATATTGTTATTGAAAATACTACACTTATTCTATTTTCTTTAAAATTAGTAGTTCTGTAGTTGGTAAGCAAGTTTGGGTGTTACTTCATTCATGCAAATTTGTAACCGGGGCTGCAAAAACAGGGCATGTGGGCACAAACTACATCCCATCACTCTACAAGTCATATCTCAGCACTGGAACAGAATATTTGTATTCTGTAACTTGCATCATAATGCCAATTAAATGCTTACTACAAGCTCAAAATTGCATTGCCATAACATAATGGTACAAAAAGTTATAAGAGATAAAAGTTTGAAAAAGCAGGCAAAAATCATGTGCTCACATGCCCTATTTTTGCAGGCCCTGTCACATTTGTTAGGAGACCAAATTGTAGTTTAGAAAACATATCTTGTATGTCCCCTGGACATCACCAAACCTTGATTTGACTAATAGGTAGTCTATTAGCCCAGTGGGCACCATTGTGACTGTAAAGGAAGGTAAATCAGAGCAATGGAGACCTCTCTTCCTCAGTAAGATTTTTTTGCATATAAACTCACAGCTGGAATTACCTTTAGTGAAGGCCTCACATTGGCTGAGTCTAAAGAGGAGTCATATACAGTATGTATGGAGTCCCAATAGGGATTGGTCATCAGGAAGTTTTTATGATATATTATTTTTAAGGATCCAATCTATCTGTGTTTTTTTTGGGGGAATCTGATTGAGCCAGGAAGGAAACAAAGGCCAGACTACTTATATTAGAGTCAACACTAACAAAGTCTCAAAGAGCATGACAGGGACATAGTTGTGTAGGCCTACATCACATAATATACCAACATAATAAAAGCATAATAGGCTGGAGTGCTATGCTAGGAATAATTATATTGAACCATTGATCTATCAATTTATGGAGCTTAAATACATGGAAATATGGAAATATATCAGTACTCCCTAATAGAGCAGTCAGTGGAAGTGCTAACTGTAATAGAGCACTCAAATGTATTGTACATGACTCCTTAGATTGGTAGTCCTAATAGAACAGTCACATTCTCATCATAGATCATTCTGTTAATGAGTTCTATCCCACTAGGGACCAGTCACTAATTAAATGTTCCAAGATGATTATTTGTAAGAAATGTTGATAGCTAATCTAGAAGCATAATGCATGCATAATGGAAACACTGAACAGCAACAGGTGAAAATTTTGGGAAATTCATGAAAGCAAAATTTTGAACACAGGCCTAGGGGAAAACCAGTAGCTATATCTGCTCAAGACTTTACTGAGGGAAGCTGCATTAGTGATGTAAGGTCTGAAGGATTCTGCCTACAAACTGTAAGACTAGCTGTAGCTTAGAATGTTCACTACTTGCAGCTGGCTTCACTAATTTCATTCATCTGTCTCCAGTGGTAGTATAGACTGGTTGATTAAATTTGTAGTTATCTGTATTCCTTTAGGACCAAGTATGAGCTTGTACTTGTTGTATGGCTGTCATTAAATGCTAGCTATAGTCCATGCAATAATAGTGTGGTTACATGAATGTACAGACTCTAACTAGCTCATTGCTTTAATGCCCTGTATACTTTTATGAGTACCAAGGGTGTCAGAGTAGGTGTGACCAGTGAGGCCAGAGCTTCACCACTTTTTGGGCTAAAATAAAACTAATAAACGTGACGAATCCAAAACTAAAAGTAGTAAACATGCAATACTTGGCATACAACAATAGACAGAAAAAACACTTTATCTAACCTGTTTCTCTTTCAAAACAGCTTCATGTCAACTTGCGCCTCTAAAAATAGTTAGCGTTACAATAGCTTTGGCTTTGTTTTCTCTTAATTTGTAGCTGCTTTGGAAACATTCCGTACTGTTTATTAATAGACTCAAATGATAAAAGGTTAATTATTACAGATGCGCCTTTTGGTCAGTCTCCAGTTTTATCATTGAGCATCTGTCAGGTAGCTAGCTAGCTAACTAGCACTTTGCACACAGTACTACAGCCCAAAGAGTACTACTACAGCCCAAAAAGTACTACTACAGTCCATCTCTAAATGCTCAAATTTAGAATTTTTCTGGGGGCATGCCTCCATACTTAGCCTTACCACTTTCACCTTTACTCTGATGCCCCTGATGGGTAATGAGATGGTCGAGGATGCTAAAGTTCAATAAGAAGCTATTCTTGGTTGAAATGCTGACCCTCCACTACTAAAGTGGATGTCAACTTCTGTGGTGCAAACATCTCTGGAATGCAGACAGGAAACTTGTCTACTTGCATCATGAGTAGATTCTACCCACCAATGCAGCAGGTATCGTTACTTAGCCTGAATGCAGATGTGCTCTAAAATTTAAGATCAGATACTGGGCAGTCAGTTTAGCTGGTTTGCCCAAGGGGTGAAAACCCCCAAAAGGTAGCTACAATCATATGCATACATTCTATTTAGCTAGTAGTGTGCTATAAGACCTTTTTTATGCACTTTTGGATAAAAGCATGAAACTTTCCACGTTGTTTGTATGTATCATAAAGGTTATTTTTGAATAGGGAGCCACCTCAGATTTGACCTTTGGTGACCTTTACATCCAATTTAATGCTTAAAATGGTCAGTTTTTCATCTATCTCACCCATAAGTGGTTCAAAATTCACAAACTTCATGTTAAATTAATGCTCTTGCTCTGAAGTGCACACTAACATTTTAAAAAAAGTCCATAGCTTTTACTATTGCAAAGTTATAGCCATTTATAAGAGCAAAAAGTAGCCCTATTTTCTCCCGCCCACGCACATCATGCAGTATGGTACTTATACATGGTGCAGATTTACATAATTATTAGATGCTGAGTTAGATATGTGATATCATTTACATTTGTAAAGTGGAACCTGTCATCAGTATAGTGACCACCTATGTTAAGATACCACATTTCTATAAAAGTTAACTTCCAAGACATAGAATGTACATTGTACAGTAAAATATACTTCATACCTGTCTACATAAGATAGAACACTTGGTTAAAATGGTGCTAATGGTTATGGAATATAAAATAGCCAGTAGCTACACTTATATATACATGCAGTATATGTTTAGTTGTCACCCTGTAACAATGCCCCATTCTATGTGTATCCTTAAGCTGTATATACAGTATACCAAGCAATAATTATGTTGGCGTGTTGTGATTGGTAGTACAAGGAACTAGCATTATGCAGTGCTTACTAACCTGGTGCAATGAGATATTAAAGGAATTGGTAGTATATTTACAATAGCAGTATAAACACCACTAGCCAAACAGCATTATAATATCTACACATATTGATCACTCCTATATTGACATTACACAGTAAACTGTACAAATAAGAATTAAGAAAACTACTAAGTTACTACATTCCAGACAATTTATTTTAAAATGTACAGCATAAATAGTCACACTACTTTAATTTTGGACAAATGCTTTGACTTTAAAACCCGTACCATGACCAGTACCTGTATATGGTATGTATGAGCAATATAGTTTAGCTGTTGCCTGTGTAGAATTATCCTATTATATATCACCCATTATTTTGCTCAGAAACCTGTGTGGGGATGTTGGATTATCAAGCAATATCAAACAGACAGAGTCTTATTTCATTGGTGCAGCAAATGGTGTCAGATTACAGAGATATTCTGGATTAGATACAGGTGTTGAATTAGAGAGGTTTCACAGTAATAATATAATAAGAACAATGTTTATATAGTATGATATGCACTAATACATTGAGTTGCTATTGTATAGGGTAGTTTCAAATATTCTTCAGTGATAGATACTAAGCATTAGTGATATATACCATAGGTGGTGGAGATGGAGGGGGGGGGGGGGGGGGGGGGGGGAGGGGTAGTGGCTATGCCCCCAACCCCCCCCCCCCCCCCCAACTTTTATGGGATAATATTTGCAAGAAAAGATCGAGATACTCTACTGATAGAACAGTCAGGATCTAGATACTCTAATAGAGCAGTTCACAGTATCAGAGAAGCAAGCTACTTAGCTACGTATTTGTGAGAAGATATAGTTGGTAGACGGCAACTATATTGTCAGCAGGTAATTACCTTTTTTTTTTAGTCTTCACTTACAGCTGGCCTGACCTGGCCCCCTAATTCTTTGGCCTGCTTCACTGCCCCGGAGTGATACTATATATTTGAGAGTTCATATAAATCTAAATAGTCCACAGCAGCAAACTTTAGTCTACAAAACACAAGCAATTGTCTTCATTATGACGATTCAATAAAAGTAGAATCCAGAAAGTTTAATTGAAATCTGTGAATTCATACAAAAATATGCAGTTAAACTTTAGTGGATCAAGGGTTTGCAAAACTTACACAAATTGTACCTCGTACATAAACTCGCCATTCAGAATAATGACCTGCATGGGCATGTAACCCATGGTAATCAATTGATCTATCTCTAAGTATCATGCCTATTTAACATGTCAACTTGTTATACAGAATAAGTACACTTTATGTAACAACTTTAAACAGGGTGTAGGATCAGGTGTCCAACAGACCTTCAGTACTTGTGCCTTAATAAATTAATATACAAATGTCCATTAGGTTCCACCTGGGGTATATATACTTTGAGATAATAAGTCACTCTCTATAGAGTTCCTATGGATACATATAATTATATTCATGAAAGTGAACATCCTGGCTGCCTGGCAGATTCCTGTAAGTGTTTGAGCTTTAATTGGATGACTGCAGGTTTGAGGCTGCCTAGGTCATTCCAGTAATGGATTTTTTCTCCTTTCTCCACCTTTTCAAACACAACAATTTTCAACAGGCTGTAGGACCAGGTGTCCTACAGACCTTCAGCACTTTTGCTGTAAAGCCTTAATAAAAAATGAAAAGTAAACATTTTGTCTGTACATATTTCAAAACTGTGTGTGGGAGGGAGACAATAGTGGCATATTTTACCACAAAAATCATTGTAACTTTAACAGAATAAGCTATAGACTTTCTGTAAAACCAACTTATTTTTTAGGGCAAATGCTTCAATTTAACACCTGAGGAAGTTTGTGGATTTTGGATCATGCAAACATGAAATATAGAAACAAAACTGACAATTTTTGAACATTAAATTGCTTGTAAAGGTTACCAAAGGTCAAATCTGAGGTGGCTCCCTATCAAAAACTAATCTTTATCATACACACAAACTTATTGCCAAGTTTCATGTTTTTATCCAAAAGTGCACAAAAGGTCTTTTTTAAAGGCTTACAACCCTATAGCTAATTAAACTAGCTAATATTATAATAATTAATTAAGTAAGTAAATTCATCTATGTCTCTTGATTCACTCACATTAATTGATAAATTGTTCCAATCTTTCCTAAAAATGCCGTTACTACCATAATTACATATATCACTATACCCACATATCATACCTCTATCTTTCTATACCCACCATAATAAAGACCTTTCCCCATATGCAAATAAACACACAAAAAAAACATAGACGCCCCATTAGCATGAAAATACCTGAAAAAATGCCCATTGAATATATCCCAACTAAGTTCTGCCACTGACAAAAAGACAAATTTTTCATTCGGGCAATAAAACATTGCCAAAAGTATTCCACTAACTATTTGCTTTAATTGTTCTAGGATAGACACTGTACTTATAAGTGTTATGGGTGGCTTGTGGCAGGATAAAGTGATTCAGGTGGTGTTGCCTTGTGTGTTCTATTGGATTAACCCTGGGTAGTGTTATCCAACAACCCAATACTCCATATCCTTTTCACCAGTGTTACGGCTAAAATTACTTGTACAACTGCTTGTGAGGAGGAGCTACCGTATATCCTAAATATTTTGAGGGGCAAATATTTCGAGGTTGAACAATACTAAAAATAATTTTTTTGTGGATTTGCAAACACTCCCAAAATGTATTAGCAGGAGTGGATCTAGGATTTATAAAAGGTGGGACTAACTCAAGGTACTAATCTCTTGGGTGAAGGTGTACAAAGCACACCTCCCAGCATGTGAAGCATGCTGGAACTAGGGGGTTCTGGGGGCATGACCCTCCAGGAAATTTGTCAAAAATATAGATGCTAAAATACTGCAATTTGGAGACATTTCCACATAAAATGCATATTTCTGCCTGTAGATATTTTATATACTGCCTTTAGATATATATGGCTCTCTGCAGCATTGCTAATAGCTTGAAAGGTTTGGGTAGGTTCGGCAGACAACAAAATACACGATGCACCCTCCCACAATTGCATGCATGATGGAATAATAATGTTGAAACTGGAAAATTTAGAAATTTTAATGATACAAGATTGAATCTGAGAGCATTTTCAATGGAAATTGTTTAGCTACCTGAATTAAGTATACCAGTACTGGTAATGATAACTACACATGTAGATGAACAAGTCTTTTTGCGTATACTGAAACAGATCAATGCACTCATTGTATGTATAGGCGCAGGCAGATTTGGAATAATTCCATAAGTTTTATGTTCACACTGAATGTTCTATTAGAGTAGTTAGGTGACTGTTCTATTAGAGTATCTCGATCTTGTACGCCTCCAATGCTGATCCGAGTCCTTGTTGCATAACCTTTAGCATAACTGAATCCACTAATAATCATCAGTGTGCCTTGGAAAGATGTTTATAAGGTGGGTTTATGAGTTTTTGTATTATTAGTGATTATATAATTATGCTAAGACAAAATTTCGTTATAATCCTCAACGTATTGATCAAGTAAAGCCTAAATGTGAAGGTGGGGTGAGGGGGAGCTTCAGCCCCCAAAGTCCACCCCTTAGATCCTCCCCTGATTAGACTAGCTATATGGAGGCACAAATATTTCAAACCTAAAATTTTCACTGATAAACTCCAAAACCGCGAAATCAGCGAAAATTTCCCCCCTCGAAATAATTATTTAGGCGGTAGTTAGTTCTAATTAAACGAGCCTAAATTAATTTTTTTGTGAGAGATTACTAATGCACATTACTTCTGAGTCACTGGCGTACTCTGGAGTACATTCCCACTACTATATAGTTTGAGTCTTCAGTGGAGATTGCCGATTGATTGAACATAACAGGTACATGAGTGTATTACTGTATGTACGCCATAGTGTGTAACTAAGCTATGGTATCAGTAGCGAGACGACCCGGCCACACTGATAAACTACCGGACTTCTGAATCGGTTAGTCTGGCGAGCGAGAACTTTATGGCAACACGAGCTACAGCTTTTAGGTTGATCGATAACAGCTGATAACGATAAACTAATGAAGTAGAACAAAGCAACAGGATATCAGTATAGGGTCATCTCCAAACTGATTTTTTTACCGGTGCTTAATGCACCTATCAATGTGTTGCCCCACCACCGGGTGTAACTAATCACTGGACTGGACTACTGGACTGGAACACTGGACTGGACTACTGGACTGACATACTTTTGGTTTTTACACATTCTGAGATTGGTTTTATTGAGTCTAGCTAGCCAAGGGTCTTCAAACAACTTGCAGCCTGCTACAGGAGTAAGCAAAAACTGACTTCTCACTACTTGTTGTGTTCTACAGCATTTATACACTTCTTAGTATTGTGTTTTGGAGATTGTAATACCTAGCAGTAGCTAACCAAAAATCATTTTACTATATTTGTGCTCCCTATCTTACACTGTATCCTTGAACTAAATAGCTCAGACCCCTGGGACACAACCTATCCTTCCTAAGATAATCTATTGTAGCTAAATTTGTTCCTACATGTAATATACAAACTCATTACACAACTGTAGAGTTTTTCTGCTATCATGATTAGTTCTTACATGTGCTGGTTGGCGTACTATAATATGTGACCAAATTTATTAGCATTGTACAAGCTTGCTACTATCTCCAATTGGTTAACTATAACTAGCATATTCCCTGTAGCATACTGATAAGTAGTATAGGTGTATGTACTGTAGAAGAACATAATAAATAGAAGTGAAATCACTAGAAGTCAGTTTTTGCTTACTCCCACTCCTCATACTCATCATTTTAGTAACAGACTGCAAGTTTTCTGAAGGCCCTTGGTTAGCAGGAATCAATAAAACCAACCTCAGAATGTGTAAAAACCCAAAATATGTCAGTCCAGTAGTCCAGTCCAATGTTCCAGTCCAGTAATCCAGTCCAGTGATTAGTTACACCCCCCACCACCCCCCTCGGGAGTAAGTGGGGCTTTACAGGGGGAATTGACACGAAACTGATGCCCCACTATGGGCATTTGACGATCGTTCATTTAAGCACCCAAGTATTTTTTTGTTGTAATTTTCTACACTATGTCAAATCCCCTTTTTACAACTGGGGCCAACAGTGGGGATTTGGCACAATAGGTTTACCCTACTATGGGGCATTTGACATTCGGCTGTGTCAAATCCCTACTGTAGCCCCATATATGCCCGAGGGGGGTGGTGGGGCAATACATTGATAGGTGCATAACGTCATAATGACACCGAGTAACTTCAGACCCCTCCCCCCTTCGTCCCATCCCGTCCTTAACGTCACACTATGAAAACAATACATTGGCAATAGAAGCACAAAACGTTATATTCTTTACCCGAAAACATAGTCTACAAACAGTATAGCTGCTTAATCTCTATTCCTAGCCGTTTAGCTACGCTATAACTGCTTTAATAACAAGTTGTTATGCTACTTCTAAAAACCAGGTGCCATGCAGCAAACAAGCCTAACTGGAATTAATTAACAGTGTACTAAACTAATACATATGGAAACAATTTTGCGACATCAGTGAATGTTCTAGTAGAGTATGCAAATACAGTCTTCATGGATTTCATTGATATACATAACACATTCAGAGTGTTTGTGTGTATAGACACTTAGTACAGTGCTATATACATCATATGGACTAATGAATTTGCTTTAATAATGAATAACATTTAAGAAACCAAATATGTCATACCTGTCTCATTGAGTGGTATGAATATACTTAACAGTTGTAAGGATTTCATTACTTGAATAAGTAAGTAGCTGACCACTAAAGAAGGCAATACAGAGCAACTGACTTTAAGTACAATTGTTTCTGATATACAATAACAATTATTTTAAAGTTCTCTAATAAAGCAGCTGGCCAGGTTTGGATTCAATTTGTTTACAGTAAACAGTGATCACTTGAAGAAAAATTGAAGGATTTGCCTTGAAGACAATTATTATGTGCACTGTATGAGCTAATGAATTCCCTTCAATAATGAATCATGTTAAAGAAAATTAATGGACATAGAAAAGGCTTACTGTTGCATATTCCCATATGAATATAATTTGCACTTGTAGGGATTTCATTGGTTAGATAGGCAACTGATCAACAACTAAAAGATGTCTGTATAAGTCAATCATCTCTCAGTATGGCTATCTCTGTTATATAACAGAAAGATTTTCAAACACTCTAATAAAGCAGTCTGTCATTTTTTTGTATTAAATTCTTCCATATGAGTGATATTGGATTTTGCTACATAAATAATTTTGTAATTGATGAAATATTTTGTAATTCTGTAATTACGTTGCTAAGCACTGCTAAGGAGGCATACCTTGAACAAAATGCACAGAAGTATCTTCTTAACTGTTTAATAATTCCTCTAATATTTTCTTACACAAATTCTCCAGGCAAAGTCTCAAAACTGCTGTATATTTTCAGTCGTATATGTATAGGCACGCCCCTTTTCAACTCAAATGAATTCATTATACCCGGTAACCTAGGAGGCCAGCTGTGTTATTTTTCTGCTGTTTGACATCTGTAGAGCCCATTGGGAAAGACCTTCACCGCATCCTCATAGACTCGTTTCACCCGTATTTCAAACCAGCAAGTATTAACCATCTCAAACCAAAGCTAACCTGTCCAGAAGTTTAATACAGGCTCTATATGGTCTTTATTTCTGTTTTTAATGAACAAGGTTTTGCTCATGTGGGTGCGGAAAGACAATCAAATATAGAAACAAACATGCATGCATGCATACGTACATACATACATACATACATACATATACATACATACATACATACATACATACATACATACATACATACATACATACATACATACATACATACATACATACATACATACATACATACATACATACATACAAACACACACACACACTTTTCGGAAATGTGCCTGGTTTAAAAAATTAACGTTATGAGCTGAACTCCCTCCCCCCCTTAATGTCATTATGACATTAAGCGTGCCAATATCAATTTGGAGATGCCCCCTCACCCTGGGACAATGTCAGCGAATAAAGGAATGTGATGATGACATACAAATGTAGCGTAATCAAGTCGCCATTAACTGGCTTTTTAAAACACATTTCATTAAGCAACACATGGCAAAGCAGCCTTTAGTCTCTCTGGGTACCAAATTTTAAGGATAACCATTGCTCTCAACCTGTAGCCTTTGCTAGGAGTGAGATCAACAAATTCTGCCACCCATCCCGTGCAACCTGCTGATGGAGAGAACAAACACAACATACATAAAATGTGCTCTTAGACTGATAATATTATATCCACCTGTTTATGTAGGCTAAGGTGCTATTAATTTGAGTATTAATTGTATTTGTACATACATTCTGCCACACCATATCTATGGCCACACACTATGTATTAGTTAGAATGGGATGTCAAGGTGTCTACACTATTTAGAAACCCGAGGACGATGTGGGTGAGGCTACCCTCAAAGTCTGGCGTGACATTAACATCAAACAGTTACAATTCCGGGCTAGAAAGATGCTTGTCTTGTCTAGAAAGTAAGCTATTAAGAAGCAAATTGTGAGTGCTAGCATAAAGATTTATCCTTCGAGTTTGGTGTCAGTGCCACACCATTGGTATTGAACACTAATGATGCCTGTCTTGTTCAGAAAGTAGGCTATCAGTAAGGACATTTTGTTTTCGGCTTTGCCAATTTTTGTTTGATCAATGTGGTAAACAACCACTAGTGAGGCCACAGGTTACTAACTGTTTACTTACCCCACCACAGGTTTCTATTGGATTTAATAACCTCAGATATCAAAGGAAATATTACATAAATTTTTCTAAATAGAATAAGTTGTCCATACTGACATATTCATTGAATTCTGGTAGTGCACTTTTATATATATTACTTTGAAGGCACTGGAATGTATCTTAATGTTCAGCTACACATAACCACTTGTTCTCCAAATTTCATCTTGCAGTGTATCCATGGTATCACGTGATCATTTTATGACACATGGCACAACTCATAACATTACTCAAATAACACTTGTAGGTGCTAGACAGTTGAACCATTCTGTTACTTTTATTTTACATCTCATGTTGACCCCAGCCATGTCTTAATCCAGTACTCTGATCCAGCATCGTTTCCTCATTTAAACACCAGAGAAGGATCATGTGACACAAACTGTATAAATATCCAAGGAGTTCTTAATGTACAGTATATATTTGTGGAAGTTAAGCTACATTGCTTGTAGGCATGAGATTCAATACCTTGAGCTCGAGATTGCACCTCAAATTGTGAAAATCACGCCAGAGGCTTGACAGTTGAGAGATATGGAGTACTGAAATAGCTAATACCAGCTAGCACATTGCAAATTGTGTGTGAAACAATAGAGCCTATGGTTTACCACTCCTCAAACTCTGGTACGTATTTTCTAACAGCAATATTTCACTTACTCATCAATGTTCAAACAGTTCACACATTCCAATGAATAACTTACTAGTGAATTATCCTGTTACTATGAGGTTTCTATGAGATGATGTCCAACTACTGAACAATAACTTGTGAGAAAATTACAGACAATACGCCATTCACAAGAGTTAGACTGAAACTGTGGTTGTTATAGGTGCTACTGTTTTACTATAACTGGAGGCCTACTCGTCCAGTTTAACCCTTTATTACCAAATGGGTAATATATTGCCAAAAACATGTGTTACAAGTGCCCTGTATAAATGGACCCATAACTCCTTCGTTCTGAGGGCTACAAAGTTGAAATAACCACTAATTTGTTGAGTAGGCCCTGGCGTTTCTAATAAAGTTCAACGCGAAGCAATAAGAATGAGTATGGGGAGCTACTAACACTTATAAATGCACAAAAAATGCATAAAAAACAATTGTACCTGTTTAAATTTTGATAACTTTTGCTCTGAGCATCATGGTTTGTTCTACTAAGAATAAAATTGTTCCTCACATTCTAAAAATATACAGTATGATGTAATCTGAGGTTATAACAAGATGGTGGTGCCCATCTTTCACTGCTATGGTGAAGAATAACAACACGCCTTTCTTCACTTCAAAGCGCGTGAGTTATGTGTTTTCTTGTAAGATTTTTAGATGCTTGTGTAGAAGGGAAAGATGGCTTTCATATGGTACATTGTGTTCCGTGTTAATTAATGGCTGGGATCCTCACGTATCAGGCAAAGATCACATAAGCCATAAAAGTTCATTTCCTGAGGTTTTTCTGCAGTTTTACGAAATGGCTTTGGTAAGAAAGGGTTAATTAAAACTTAGGTCTGAAGGAGAACAAAGTCTCCTCTGTTGAATGGTCCAAACTGAAGTATACAATACTGTATCACAATACTATAATGTTATGACTGGTCATAGGTGGTGGAGATGGGGGGGGGGGCATGGCCCCTCCACCTTTTGGGACATTGTTTGCAAGAAAAGATTGAGATACTCTAATAGAACAGTCAGGATCTGGATAGAGTAGTCACAGCATTCAGAGAAGCAGTGTAGCAAATTACTTAGCTACGTATGTATAAGGAGATATGATTGGTGGAGAGAACCTATTGTCAGCAGGCTGTGACATTTTTTTTTTTTTTTGTCTTCAACTTACAACTGGCCTGGCCCCCTCACTCTTTGACCTGCTCCACCGCCCCTGTGACCGGTACTAGCCAACATAACAGTAACGATATCTTATTTATCTGTACCTTAAAGGGTTTGTACCAATTCTACATTCACTGTGTATACAAATTAATTTGTATACACAGTGAATGTCGATAAACTACAGGTGTATTATAGTGATGTGACAATTAGTTATTGTGTTCTGATATGATTTTTAGTATGGAGAAAACAAAAGTGCTGTTACAAAGTACATCTCTACCTGATACCTGTAGTGGTGTGACCCCTATTACACTACCCAGACAATTAGCTACCACAAACATTTTAATGTTGCTGTTTTTTCCACTGAATAAACAAGCAAAATTACAAATAACAATTACACACAAAGAGGCTAATACTTAAAGATAAACATTCAATGAAATGAACTGATCCTACTCTCTGTGCACAGAAGGTCAATAGCTGCAGACTCTTTGATGCCAAAGGGGTGGTAGGAAGATCTAGATTCTTTCAAACAAGTGATGGCTGCTGAGAGTAGGGAAAATCTCAGTTTACATCTTAACCAGTACAGGATCTTGCTGTAAGATTGCCCATTTTTTTCTGACGAACATTTTAATGCATGCTCCAACAAAGCCTTGTCGCTGGCAAGTTTCATCCCTGTAGCGAACTCTACAACGGGACCTCATACAAAATAGTGCATAGTGCATTTTCACTATATTTCTAAACTTTAGTAGCTAGACAACATAATAGACTAGTATGCTTAATGTGCAGTAGGCAAAGTGGCCTATAAATGCAGTCAGCTTCAGACACTTTATCAGAGGTGCTTATAATTTCTAATTGGTATTGACATCATGTGAGACACTGTGATGGGCAAAAAGTGGATTGGCCATGCAAGACTACTTGCAGAGGTACCTAGTACAAGTATAGAATATTGTGAACTGTATAAATTCCAAAAAAAACTGGATCTTCATGGGTACCCAGGCTCCCCTAGTCCCAGTTCCTTGGTCCCCAGGTCCACTGTTTATACCTACCTGTAAATCCTTGGGTTGGGAAAATGTAGTATTTCCTAGCAACCAAGTGATAGTTATTGTTAGCACTACAAAACACATGTACACAACAGCTTTATGGTACCACTATTGGTTTAGCAAGGATATGTGTGTCCGCCCAAATCTCATTATGTGCAAACATTGTGCTATTTGTGTGGATTTTGTCCTGACCACACATTAATTTAAGGTCTGGTGCTCTACCTAGGATTTTCTTTTTTTCTGTAGCTCTAGTCAGGAGCTTATTAGTCGCTGATGGAGCATGGAACTGAGTTCTGTGACAGTCCATAATTACATAACAGCATTTGAAATAAATAGCTTTACAGTGGTTTTTCAGCGATTTTTCGCATTGAATTTATTTGGTTGATAATCAATACCTTAATATCAAATGGGACATGCCCCAAAATTATGTTAAATGCTTAAAATGGCATAAAAACACACAGTGATTTTCATGTATTTTTGAAGCGCCCACAACATTAATAGTGGTACCCCCAAAAACGTCTGCTAATTACTCACATACCTCTAAGGAATACTCCACCTTATTTTCATGGTTGTAGATACATGGGCCTGGCACATTTTCTGACCCCGGCTTGTCTTTTTTCTCAATGCGTAATGTATTGTGGGATTCACCCGTTACAAAGACTATAGGAATTCACCTTAAACTAATTAGTCTAAATACAAAAAATGGTCTGGAACATTGTGTACATTAAATATTATCTCAGTAATTCGAGGGAATTGTTTGAAGAGTTGTTGCCCTAGAGCGGGCCATTCAGTAAAGTTAAGGAGAGCTGCTTCGAGAATAGTGCTGCATTAGTAACTTAGTTTATAATGACTTTGTTCTAGTTTCAGTAGGCCTATATAAACAGACACCATGTTTGCTAAGCCAACTTTTAGTGGGTTTCTCATGCATTTTTGGCCTTACCATGTCAGTAGATATGCGGAATTCTGCTAAAACCAGTAAATTTTATTAGGTGCGCAATCCCAATGGCTATTTTCAATATGTACATGTACTTTTAAAATATCACGGTTGAGTTCATGCCATCCAGAGCTGAAGATTTTCGTTGTAAAACCATCATATCAGAACTTTACATCTCACCAGAAATACATCACTTTGTTCAAACAGCTCGCATGGCTGTTTTAAAATCCACACATGCATATTTGAAATGGCAAGATTACAAAAATCTGCTGAACGTCATACAAAATAATGGTTATGTAATTGACAAGTGCGATTCAACATGTAACAGCTCCAGCTACACTAATTGAGGTCAAGGTAGAGACAAGTTCACCACCATCAAAGAAGAGAAGGACCACAATGAAGACTCAGCCAACTTCACCATCACCATGCGTCACTGCCAGTCTCCTTCCTTGGCTTGATCTATGGTGCCTTAGGGTCCCTTCATTGTCTAACTGTGCACACTTTGGTGCTTGCTCACTCATCGTACATCTCCTTGTACTCTGTACAAAGCTCAGCCCTCAAGTGGGAACACTACCACCATCTTGTAATGTCGCTACATGCGATTCTGTATACAGCTTCAAATAACTTTCCATATATGGAAACAATCTGGATTGTGATGGTACCTAGAGGTGTCATCAACAACCGGTCTCCAATCCCTGGGTAGCAGTTTAAACTCTACCAAATCGTTGGTTGATCAGAGATTCTACAATCAAAATAACACTGTAACTATGGCCAGGCCTATTACTCATGTGTACTGTATATTTATTAAAAGCTGGGTATAAGCCAGTTGGTATGATACATGTAGATTGATCTGTGAATGTTATAAAATTTGCAAGTCACCCCTACTAGATTTATACCAAGTCAGTGATCAAAGATACAAGTTTGACTCATGATTGATAAGTACATAAAACTTAATAGTTGACATCAAGTAACAGGTAATACTCAGGGTATGGGTACAAGTCACAAGTCTAAGTGATACTTTGGCCAGTCAATCTTTGACCACAATAACAGACTCACCTACAGTATATGTGACTCTCCCTTGTTATGTTGACACATTTGTTTTTTTTTATTGATTTTAATTTGATTTGGCTGGACAGACAGACAGACAGACGGTGTCTGGTGTGTCCTGAAGACCTTGAATGGGGCAATTGGAAACAATGCATGGAACTGGAAACAGAAAATGGAAATGAACGACAGAATTGGTGGCGAAAATAATGACTTTTATTTCAAGCTCATAGCTTTAATTACTGTTGAGTTACAGCCTTTTGTTTACATCCTATACACTTGGATGTAATATAACGGCAGTGGTCCTTAAAGGGTTAACACATCATCAAACTAATTATCACATTTCTCATGTGATCCAATCTGAGTCAGACCTGAATATTCTATAAAGTGGGTGAGACCTGGATGACTTGAATGTGACCCAGGTGACCTGAACCACTGGTGTACACACACCTACCATTAGATGTGTATGTATGTGTGTCATAATAATGATTGAGTATGAGTAATTCAGTTTGTGTTGTTAATGATTGTGTTGTGGTCTGAACATGTGTGTACATTATAATGTTGTATAGAGCACACACTATGAGATGTTTTATTACTACTATAGTAGTAGTGCTGGTATGGCTCAACGTGGGAGAGGAAGGGAACCAACTTTGGTGAGTAATATAATTTATTGTGTGTACATGTCTGTAGATAGTCTAATAGTTTGAAGAAATTATTTGAAGAAGTTTTATTATCCACAGACAGTCCAGTTGTGACAGTAATATACACTAGTACAGAATTGTTATGACACAACCTACTGTAGTGTCAGTTAAGAATGATTTACTGTAGCAACTACCAAATTCTTCATTTCCACTATTCCACTACTAACACTCCTACATATCATAGGCTTCAGTATGTACTTGTAGTCCTGTGTAGGACTCTTCCCAGTTTCAAAATTACAAATGATCACAACATGTACACCATATACATTTCCTATTGTACTATACAGCTACATGTAGGGTTGGTATAGAGGTGTTGTGAAACTAGTTTATTATTTGTGAAATTAGTGGGTGGGGTGAAGGTCATGTGATACATGTGTGAACAATGGTACATATTTGTTGTAGGAGGAGAGGAGAAGACTGAGAGATGCTATTTATAGTAATGACTCCACAAAAATCAGAAGTCTCATATTGGACAATAACATTGATATCAATGCTGTCATAACAGTGAGTATTGTTACATACTAATCTAGTACAATAGTATGGTAGTATAACACAAAAACCGTACCTGTATTTCCCAGTTAATAGTAGAGGTGTACCGATAATCGGATCGGCTACAATATCGGCCACCGATATGGCATTTTTTACCAATATCGGTATCGGTACAGAACAGCAGGAGGACCGATATCACTACCGATATTTATACAGTAGCAATAGTTTGTACATAAACGGATTATGCATTGGTTTTCTACATTATCCATGTGGCTCTGGCCATAGATTCTTTATGCTCTGGCTTATTGTTTACTCTGCAACAAGTGCTACGCTACAAGAAGCCATATAAATACACACAATTTTAGTGTTTGTTGCTGGAAAGCTTATCACAGTCTTTACAAATGAAGCAGTTATAGAGTACCTTTGTAATAAAAGAAGAATCACAGGATAACGGAAACTTGCTGTAACTACCAGCTTTCTCACAAGTCATTAGAATGCGGAGTAATGCGGAAATATCCGTGTAAGGCTTCATGGGAGTATATCTACATAAAATGTTTGTGGGTGCCTAATTGTCTGGATTGCTCAATAGAAACCCAAGCTGTACACCACCACAGGAAGAGTATAGCAATGAATACATGCACATGTTGCTGTAGGGTAGGTAAATGTACACTTTTGTTTGCTTAAAATATTAATGCAAATATCGGATCGATTATCGGTTATCGGCTTCTTTTGGTTACATCAATATCGGATATCGGTACACCTCTAGTTAATAGTTGTGGCTACTATACCATTCAACACAATAGTATACAGCTACTATGTGAATGTGGTTACTATCTGAGGATAGTTACTATGAGCTAGTGTAGTAGTAAGCTAGTTGTGTTTATATGAATTATTTTAATGATTGACGTCATTTAACCATCTTTCCATTTGGTTCCCAATAAACTACTTCAAGAACACAACTGGCTTAAAGTGACTCCTTTGTATGGTTTCTACTTCAAGCTACATGTAATAATTATAACATGGGCATGAGGGCTTTGCCTGATATGTATGCCTAACTGCCTGAGGGCAGAGGGCATACATAGCAGGCAAAGCCCTAATGCCCATGTTACAGCTAATATGTAACACTTATTAGGCTGATAGCCTGTACAGGACGATCAATCACCCAAGCCAATACAAGTGCAGCCACTTAATATATTTGCATACCTAAAATTTTTGATTATGGGTCAGCAGCTAGAACGTTCTGGTTACATTTGGTTATGATAAACGGACATATCCTAGAGATATAACTGAGAATTTCTGTTACGCGAGTTTAATGTTTTAATCAGTGCTACTGAATCGTTTATGGAAAAACTACACAGTTCACTAAAGGCCTAGACAGGTAAGCTTTCTTGTAGAGTGGTTACTTCATGCATAATTCATGATGGGGGTATGTCCGTATTTCAAAATGTGCTGAAACGATTGACGAATAAGCTATAGCACTAATTTTACCTTAACCCAACGTTTTTCAACTTGTAGAATGGTGAGGATAACAAAACGCTCACCATTTGAGTGGTTTTATAGCAAAATCCAAGTCGTATATCCTGATCATGTGAGTGTTAATCGATCCCCACAATTGGTTTTGGCATCAACATCTATATAATCACTGCCCAGTTGTAGCCCGGTCTACATTTTGTATGTAGCCTGGCTAGCTGTGCTACATACGAAATGTAGCCCGGTCAGCTCCTTTGATCTGAGGTGTGAAAGTGTTACATGTAATACTAACAACACTTTTATCAGATACAATAGTGGTTCTTATTTAAAGGCAGCTGTTATGACTATAATTCTGTGATGTAGCTACTATCCTTAGTTTACATGACTATTAACTGGTAAAATATGGTATGGATTAGTAGTGATGTGATCACATGATATATCACATGATGTTATTCAATTATAATCACTAGTTATTTCCAGTGTTAACAATCCCAACCTGTTATGATTTTAATATCTCCTGTTATGATTATGTTGTTGTACTAAACAATTTGTCTATTTTTAAACCTTCATGATCCCTGATATACAGTATGAACATCACAATCTTGAATTATAGTTATAGCAATAATATTGAACATAATTGGGGCGAGCCTAAGCGAGCCCCACACTAGCGAGTCAACGGTGTAATGGACCCGTTTACAAAAAATTACGATAAGAAATGGAGTCAATGTGTAATGGACCCGTAATACGACAATAAATTACGATATAAAGCGGATACCTTACACTTGCTCCAGCGTAATGATTCATATCACGATAAATCAACGGCGTAGATTACTGCCTTCCCATATTTGGCGATGTGTAATGGACCACATCACGAGAATTACCGGCCTAGATTACTGCTTTCCCATATTTGGCGATGTGTAATGGACCATATAATGGGATTTACTGGCGTAGATTACTGCTTTCCCATATTTGGCGATGTGTAATGGACCATATCACGGCATTTACCAGCGTAGATTACTGCCCTTGTTACTGCCCAGCCACGTGCAATGGATGCAGATGAACGCCTTCGACGCAGGAGGGAGCAGTACAGGCGCAGAAGAGATAGAGAAACCCCTGAAGATGGGGAAAGAAGAAGGTGTAGAGACAGGGAGTATATGAGACGGCGAAGAGCAGGGATGACAGCGGAGCAGAGGAGAATTGAAAGAACTAGAAATGCACTGCCCTCCCCACAAATCCCTACGCAATTTAATCGGGAAGTTCCATCATTTAATGATCCTGCCGTCATAAGAAAGATGTGTGAGTTTCACGAGGGCCTACTCAATTTAGAATTTTCATGCTGTGTAGTCTGTATGGAACGTTTCCCTTCCATATCCGTTTTACTGCCCATACAAAAGTCTCAATAGTAGCAGTGAAATTTATCCTGTATTTCACTGGTAGCAGTGAAAAAGTTGTAATTGCAATTTCATTGGCTAGAATTTATGTTAACAATGTAGCACCAATTAGTGTTGACACGTATTTAGTACATAGTGACAAATTGCGTATATGGCAATGCTAATGCACAGCATGTGTATATGCAGCGAGTATGGTATTAACTGGGAATAGCATGGGTAGCAGTGAAATTTGGGATAAATACCACTCTTGTTGTATTGGAAATGGGGATAAATTTCCAATACAACACTCATGGTATTTATCCCAAATTTCACTGCTACCCATGCTATTACTAGTACGTATCAAACCTTGGTGATATATGATATAGTGTTTTTGATATCGAGATAGCACTGAATTTAATGTATGTGGAAGATCCCTTAAAAATTGTTAATATACTCTAATAAAACAATCATGTTAGTCCTTGACAGTTCTATTAGAGTATGTCAATCTTTTTACCATGACATGTCATTTATATACACAATAAAGGATTAGGTGACCGAATTTACATGAACCCCATGTGTTAGCATGTTTGTGGGAAAACCGGTCTTGTCGCTCAAATCAGCAGGTTGAATTTTTCACCCAGAACACAAAGCTACATGAATAGACTACCTAATTTCACAATCAAAATCAGCTAGACTTGAGTGGTCTGGTTTTGCTGGCTGCATTTCCTAAGCCCAGTGGTGATCCGTACATGCGATGTGGGGCCTTAGTGGAGCTCTGGTCAGCCTGAGGATGGCTGTATGTGGCTGTACAGCTCCGTGGTGTTGAATAAGTACCTCTTCTGTGAGTTTCCTTTCATTTTAGCCAGTTTTGATACCTGAATGGCTTGTAACTTGGCCTAATTCATCCCTACACTTTCCTTTTTAATTTTTTTGAACAGCCTCTGTCCCTCCTTCTGGGCCCCTACCTTCCTTCCCTTTTGGAGCTCACCTAATACAGTCAGCCATGGTTTAAAAACTATCTAAAATGGCGGAAAACTTAGTTGTTGGCTACTTTCTTGATTCCTTCATGTGTTGAGGTACTTGCGGTACTGAATTTAGCTGGTTCATCCTCATTACCAATCACTGACTTGATTCCTAGAGGATGTAAATAGTTTACTGCTCTTCCAAGATTGTTTTATTAAACAATTGTATCTTCATTGAACAAATCCAAGAGTCCTTGTCTTTTATCAGTTCCACTACCTTAGCTAATTTCCACTCCCTGCGTGGTAATCCATTATCTCTTAAAATTACAATTTCACCAACTTCTGGTTGTCTACGTACTTGTAATTGTGGACCCATATGTACTATATAGTGGTAAGGTTTCTCTTAAACTGAGTAAATAGCCTTTGGACCATCCATTCCAGAACAATTGAAGTTGTTTTTGGTTCTTTTTCTAGTACTGCAATAAATTTTGTGTCAAATCCAAATTGGGAACATAATCAGTATCTTCAAAATTATCTTCAGTGTCAAAGAGAATTGCATTGTTGTAATTACCCTCTAAGAAATGTGATGGGGTGAGAACAAATCTTGACTCAAACTCTTCATAAATATAGGTTAACAGACGAGTGTTAACAATAGCCTACACCTCTGAGAGCAGTATCATCAACTTATCCCAGTACAACACTTGTCAGCCCATCCCTTTCCTTAAGGCTCTCTTTAGGACCATGGTGTAGACAGTCATTCAAACTACTTGAAACAGTCTGCATTTTTGCTGAACCATCATAAACTATACGGACCTTTGTTGTAGCCTTCGAAGGGGTCAACACAGGATGGTGAGGTAGGTAATATTTCCTTGGGTAGAATTATCAACTCAGTTCTTCAAAACATGACCAGGTTTCAGGCAGATAAAACAACGCTTCTTTTCATTTAATTTCCTTTTCCTAGCCACAACTGTGGCATACCTATCACACTGATCATTATAATGGTCACCATCACAAAATATACAAGGTTACATTACCCTCTGACTATTCCCTTTGCCACTGAAACTAGCAAACACTTCTGCTGTAGTGGTCTGAGATTGGTAACCTGTCTCCTTGTTAGTGGGACAATAAACAGACCTTTGCCCTATACCCCAACCTTTATTGTTGTCACCTTGTACTTGGAGCTGACCCTTGGTGTTATAAGTATAACGAAAAACATTTTCTTGTACTCTTATGTGCTTTAAAATTGCCTTTCTCAGATTCTCCATATTCCACCTTTCAGTGGGTGGCTTAGATTCTTCCAGCTTGATAACCACTTCAAGTGGAAATTTTGACAAAACTAGTTGGATTAGTATTATTTGATTGTTAACAACCTCCCCTTGTAGTTCTAATTGCCTCAATATCTTTTCTATTTGTTCTTGTGTTTTATGGATTTATGTAAATTTATTAACCGACCTTGGAAGACCTTGCAGCTTAATATACAAGGATTCAATGATAACATCCACTCTTCCAAACCTTTCCTTTAACAGGATGACTGCTAAATCATAATTATCATTTGTAATCGCTATACCAGAAATGGCTGCTGCTGCAGCACCTCTTAAAACACCCTTAAGATGAGTAAACTTTGACACCTTGGACAAATTTTGTTGATCCACAGATGTAGTAAACATTTCCCAAAATTCAGTCCATTGCTGAATGTTCCCATCAAAACAAGGAAGCTGTATTTTAGGTAAATTGACCTTAACACTATTGCGTTGACTTAGGCTGCCATCTAAAACACTTTGACTTGAGAGATTAGAGTGGGCATTAGACTGGTCAAACGGAGAAGGGTTTAGGACAGGTGAGTTAAGCATTACCCTTTGCTGGCTCAGCTTGAATTTTCGCTTTTCGTGTTTTAATTTTCCTTTAAAACAAGCTATAATCTTACCAGCATTCATTATTGTGTCATTGTACCCTTCTGTACCTTCTGCTACTCGTGCATGCTCCTTTTCCTCCGTGACCTTTTACTCTGCTTTCAATTTGCTCAGTAGTATGCCCTACTCGCAGTCGCATCTTTCAGGAATAGTAACATTATTATTAATACATTCTACATACTCCTCTATAGGCGCCCCCTCGTCTTCCACATCTTCTTCATTAATAGGCAAGACAATAAACATCTCCGCATCCTCCAAATATCCTTGTAATCGAGCTTTTGCGGGTCCAAGTAGCTTACGAATTGGCCCAGACATCTTTGCTCAGTAGCCCAAAACGTGATATATCCTGCTCACTGTGCCAATAAACTGTGTCGCAGAGAAGAGAAGCCAAGTAGCAATGAAATCGACTATTTCTTAACTGAAGTTTCTCTCAAGTGAATTTTAATAACAAATCAACATATTTATACAATACTAAGTAATGACGTAATAGATATAATACGTAGTGTTACATGATGTAAGAGTACATCATTAGATTAAAGTATAATAATCAGTTCAGTTCGTGACAGTGTTTGTGCCCTCTAAAGTATTACTGGTCTGTAACAGTTCAACTAGGTATCATCACCAGTTATTTCTGATTCATATACACAACTCATTCTTTATGTTTGGCTAGTTTTGTATTATTAAGTTTTCAATTTTTACACTTGAAGTGACTGGTATAACCCTAGAATGGTCCTGGTGTAGTATAAACATCACATAAAAAGTTGTTTTTTGGCTTCTTTGTTAATAGTACACCAGCACGGGAGATGAGTAAATCATGGATAATTCATGATATGCTTTGTAAGAAACATCAAATTGCTGTTTCACATAAAGTGTTTCCATAATATTTTCAGGGGGACCATACTTTGATATCGTAAAGCAGCCTTTGAGATCAATTGAAATCAATTCTTTATCAACCATATCAACCCTCACTGGCTTGAAAAAAGGATCTGTCATAAATCTTACATGTTGGTGGCTAATTTCTGTTGCCTTTGAAATTCGAGTGTGTATACCCACTCCATGACTTGTGGTGTTTGGGCTTGTATGGTCTGAGATGCTACTAGTTGTTTGTCTCCCCTATAGTTCCATGTTGTTAGCTTTTAATGTTTGTTGGCTACTGTCTCTACATCCTCCCTTAGTTGAGCATTTTGTTGCGTGGCTCTGAACAAACACATTTTCTGTTTTCCATTTTAGAGACTATTTCACTGGGATACAAGCTTATTGTCCACTTTGTTTCTGATCTTGTCATGCCTGCATGTTTTGTCATCCTCTCCAGCCCTGTTTGTGTATTACCTTCCCAATTCCAGATAGTTTAGTCATGAATAATAAAGACAATCTGTGATGACAATGTTGAAGTGTTGGTGGGAAAAAGTTTTGCGTATCACCCTCTCAATTAGCAACTGATTGTTGGTCAGTAGCTAAGCCCTTTTGTAGTGTGTCCATTTCATCAGATGATAGGTCTATATGTGGTACACCATACTTGTTGGGGTGACTGGTGTTCTACAGGCAGTAACTAAACAATGTTATATTACAAGCTAATATTGTATCAATACAATTACATTTATTTTTGTAGAGTACTAGTTGTGTAATGTAATTAATAACAGTCATGTATGGTTTCTATACTGCAAACCACAAATTTGTACACAACTAACCTAGGCAGGTTTTTACTTGGTAATGTCTAAGAAGGGTAAATCACCATTTGTAAACCACATTTGTTTCTAAATGTAGTTTTGGTAGTGTATTAGGCCACTTATTTGAGCCCTTTTGTAGAGGCAATATAGTGAGGCATGAAGGTAGAATGTATATCTGCCTGATATTTATGTAAAATGGGTTTCAGTTATGCTACAGAAGACCCTTTTCCCCTCTGAATGAATCCCACAATACATTGTGTATTGGGCGCTTCAACTGAAACCCGCACTTCATTGCCAAAAGGCGGCTATTGGAAGGCTAGTCAGACTACTGCATGGCTGAAAAAATGGTTTGTTATATAATTTACTTTTAGTTTCTGACCGATATAAGACAGTTTACCGTAAGGTGTGAACTAGGGCCCAAACAAACTTGGATTGTCAGGGTTCGAACATTCATTAAATAAAGTCCACAGATCTTTCGAACTTTTAAACGGAGCTGATTCCTGTTTACAAAGTATAAATCACAGCATATTAAATGTTAAATGCATCTCACACACACATGCAGTTGTACTGACTCAACAGTTTTACTAGAAAACTTGAAATTGAATACCACAAGTAAAAATGTTTGTGATTACTAGGTTTTAAATACATTTTACTACTGCTATGCAGTTGAGACGAGTGACTGACACCGCATAGAAACCTTAAAACCTCATAGCCTGTGACCACCACTAAACCATCAACACATAACTTAATTAAATGCCTAATACCATTTGTCTGGCCTCCCCCACATGGAACAAAGCAAAATGGATAGCTAAACTATATCACTATCTAATTAGTAACGATAGTTCGAGCTGTTCAACCCGCATTCGAATGTTTGTTCGTTCGAACGAACCTTCGAATTCACCTAAGTTTGTTTGGGCTCTAGTGTGAACGTAATTTAACAAAGTGCAATAATTATTTTTTGGTTTGCCCAACAGGAGTAATACATTTTACGGAATTCTAAAAATTTTGTGGACGTGGTCTGTGAAGGACTTTGTATTGGAAATATATTTAGACTTTTTGACATGTTTCATCTGATTTACCAAATGTTGAAAAAGACTATTAACTATTGGAAAAAAAACTTAATTTGAAATTTGGTCAGCCACATTGCTAAACGTGTTGGGAAATTAATTTGAAACATAGTACTATTTGTGACCGGATCTGCAAAACCCAAATATGTTAGTGCATTGGTTGAATTCCATTTTATTACATTTTCTTTATCTAGATAGCCAAAGGAATGGTCAACTAAAGTTTCAGTTCTAGAAGCCTTAACTGAACAGGAAAATTGATTAGTACAGTGACAATACGGAAAATAAACCACAGGCACTTAAATAAATGTTCATAACTTACAAATGCAGTCCTCTACTGAGATGAAACTTGACTCACACCATCAGATTCTCCATGAACAGGTGGATCCATTGCTGGCTTCATACAACCAGGGCGAAGGTGAAAATATGAGAAACTGATCATCCAATGTGAGGCAGAGACTTATACTCATATCTTCCATATCCTTGGGAGCACTGACATGAAGCTAAGATTTCCGAACTCCTCTTGCTTTGGGGATCATGATGGTACCAAAGTATTTGCCATTACCACCTTCCTTCACTTTTTGATTTATAAATACTCCACCCATTGCATTTATTGCATTCTACTGTAAAATTAGGCTTGTGCTAATATATGAGATTCTTGCAGATCCAGTCACATTTTACAATTTTATGGAATTATTTGTGTAGGGTTCCTACTATAAAAAGTAGTGAAATATGAAATGATGGTAGCTATGAGGGAAAATCCCTACTTGGCTGTGTAGCAAAGTGGGAAAATCCCTAAATTGGCCATCTTTTTAATGTCAAAGTGTACACTATTAAAATACCAAGTAGAGATACTCCTTCATCATCACTTGTTCTATACCTACGTAGAACCATACTTCATTTTAAATTATTTACTAGTTTAACTTTTTTTGTTAGAGCATACGTAGCTACGTACATATAAAAAGCATGTGTGGTTATGACTACTGTATTTGAATATCTTGATCTTGCTACACTACTACACAGTAAATTGTGGTACAATACATGTATTCTATGGAACTAGATCATTGAATGACAACACTGATTATTAAAGGTGTATCTGATCATTTAAGTGGACATGGCCCATTGCCATCATTATATAAGCACAGCATATGTAGCTGTTACCCAATACCCGATACTACAAGGATACTGCAGTCCGTAAAGTTTCTCAAATAGTTTCATAGCATCTACAGTAAACGCAGTGGAACCTCTCTTAACCGGGCGGTCTGGTACATACTACTGTCTGTATCTCAGAAATATCCTTAACTAAGAATAACATGCTATTATGCTAAAGTGACTAACATACACTTAGAAAGCAACATGAATAATTCTCTTTGATGTTGACACAGTTAATGAGGTTATTAATACCACTTAGAGACCTGAGGTGAGGGCTCTTAAGTTTCATTTAGAGACCTGTTGTCACATGAGACTGTTATGGTAAATTCAGCAACACTTCAAAGAGTTTTCTATGTCACTGATTTAATTAGTGGTTGTATGGTTAAGTGAGATTTGGGTTTTTACCTTCATAAGCCATACCAGCACTTGATCAAGCTAGCCGTCAAACTGAATGAGCCAGCTGCTTGATGCATATTACAGCTACCCCAACAATGTTCCACATTGACAACTAGCTAGCCATCAGTGAAACTACTGGTGTTGCTGAGTTTACAGCAAGCATATTGGCATTTGTCTGCTTGTCAACACTGTTGCCATTAGACCATCAACACACTTCAGCTGTGCTATTGCACCTGTTTGCAACTTTTGTCGCTTCGTGGCCAGTTGTAACTTTGTGGCCAGTTTGGGGGGCCCAACACCAACCCAAAATCGCATGTAAGATTCCGAATCCCGCCAATTTTTCATAAAGATTCCAGATTTCAGGCAAAGATTCCAGATTCCATACCAAGATTCCAGTTTAAAATTCAAACAGCTAGCTAGCTACGTATATAGCGGTTTTGTTTATGTACGTAGCTAGCTATATCAGCTTCAGCTTGTACTGTAATTATAGCATAGGCTGCTACTTAGCTATATCTACTCTTAAGTGTAGCTCGCTTTACAGCATGCAAGGTAGCTAGCTAGTAGCACTATCAAACTCATAATATCAAATTGCACAGTAACGTTTTGACTTTATCATTCAAGATGTGACAGGATTTGCGAAAAGGTACCCTTTTACAAATAGCGTAAACTTGACACAATTATATAGCTTAAAAATAATTTACCACAATGGTCTCAAAATTCTGATTGAGCTCAAATGTTTGAAAAGATTATGTTTTAGTCACAAACATTGGTTGATAATTAAATAAACTGATAATTTATTGTTATGTGGTAGTCATATTATGCTGTAATAATGACAACAGAATAAAAATATCTGAATATCTTTACTGCATATAGTTAAGTGTCAGTTACTGTTTTGCATCACTACACACAGTACAATACCAGCTCTTACTATTATCAGAATATTCAACACAAGCGGAATGAAACCATTTGTTGTAAGTATCACAACACACCATCTTCAATCCATCATCTGGCATTCTGCATATGCAGTGCACATCAAAAACTTCTGTCCGTAGTATCCTTGATTTTACCTAACACCTTTGGGTAGATGAAAATTCTGTTATTTGCTCTTTCTCAATGATGATCTGTAAATGTGCTTGCAAGTCTTCTTTTTTAAATACTATACTGCATGGATCTTTGCCTAGTGCCAAGCTGGACATAATGGCTACTGCATAAAGTCCACAGTCTGTAGTCCTGGACTGTTTGCTGATATTCATCACATGCACAGTAAGTTGGTCTTCATTAGTGTTAATCAGGTGAGCAATAACTTGCTTGCCATCACCAGCAACTGACGTGTATGCAGAGTCATACAAAAAAATACTTTTGTTCTTAATTTCTAGTACAGCCCAGTGTTTAACAGTAGAACTAACTGATATGTTAATAGCTTGCAAGTTGTTTTCTTTCTTATTTGAAAGAGGTGACTTATTCTGCTGCAAAAGAGTGCTCTGCAATCCACCAGTGGAGCTGAATTGCATCTTAAGAAGGTTTTGAAATGCATTAATATGTAAATCAGACAATTCCTTCCCACTGGTAAGCCTTTGTAGATCTCTTTGTTTAGGGAAATTCCACCACATTTTATCCAGTGGTCTTTTGCTGTAGCTAAATCGACTTCACTTTCATCAGGCATTAATACTGGACTGGCTATGGTAGCACTGTTTTTTGATCTTTCTCTGGTATTCTGATGACTGTTGGATTTTTTGTAATCTTCTACCATCACTTGTACAGATTCCATCCATTGCTCTTTGATGGAAAACTTCTTAGCTGTCAATAATAACTGCCTTGCTGGCAATAAATCATTATTGCTACTGTAATTTTTTATGATAATGCAATCTTCTCGGAGAGTGCAAATATAATTTTCAAGTGACTTGTATTTAGGCCTGCGCCTAATATGCCGGCATAATTATGAGAATAATAGGTAAGCAATTTCATGAGAATAATTCCGGAATAATAGGATGGTTGCAGGCATAATTTTAGAATTATCGGACGTCCACAGGAATAATCAGTGGAATTAAGGTGGTGATAAAGCAATGACGGCACAAGAAGCCATAGCAATTACATATCATTCGACACAAAACCATAATAAACTTACCAAGAGTAAAAACAGCCATGAATAACAGGTGAGTTGTTAGCAAAAACAATAAACAGCTGCTGTTACACAGTTCAGGTGGAATGTAATTCACCTTTACAACAAATTGACAACCTTGACAATATGAAAACAAACGCCACTAATAATTATTATTTGTTTCGACTCACCTTACAGCCTGTTACAAACATTATCTTTTCTCTGTAGACATAAGTTGAACAGCTATGATATGAAACCTCATATGAACGGTAAGCGATAGTGTCTGAATAAATCATATATCCATTGTATGGCATCTTCGCTTGGTGCGAACGGAGGAACAAGGCTCTCATCTGCTTGTAAATGCCATATATTTCAACCCGTAAATCGCTTCCACTTATTGATACGTAGAATGATTGTTGTAATAGTATGCTTTCATCATGTGAAGTAATATTGGAGCTTAAACTTGAGGTTATTGAGAGATAAGGCATCTTCTGTGGTCCACTAAGTACCACCAATTTCTTGGTTTGAGAGCAGTTCTACACTTTATACTCTCTACGAATGATAGATTCCTGTATGCATAGTTTATTTGTATGCAAAATTAAGTACTGACTTTCAATATGTCTTAAATTGAGACCACATTGAGACACAGCAGATTGTTGTCAAGAATGCGCGTTATTGCTTTAGTGCCACCTTAAGGAGCATGCCTAGAAGAAAGTACTAAACTACTAAGAATGATAGATAGCTGGCAGTATTATACGAGTGCTGGCTGAAAGGAGCTGAAAAACCTCTAAAAGATCGATATACCCTAATAGAACGTTCAAATACTCTAATAGAGCAGTCAGATCGTTTCATGTTAACAACCTGCAGACAGCATCAGGGATTTAACTGCATGATTATCTGCAATTCTGAAACTTGTACATCTTATACCAGTGTATCTTCTTTAAGTCTTTCAACAAACATATTGATATCATTATCCACTAAACTTAGCATGTAGTTATAGCTGCAGCTTTAATACACTGATACTTGAAAACTCTTTTGTTATACTCCTGATAGCTATTTTACGTCTGTTGTAATAACCATTATGTGTAAAGTGGAATGCTTCATTTATGGCTAGCCATTTATTAATTAATTCTGGTAAAACTACTGCTTATATCAGCATCTTGAGAACTAAGTGACTATAGCTACAGAAACGAAGTGAGCATTATTATGGAACAATAGGCTAGATAAAAGAATAAAAAAAGAATATAATAGGAGAAATTTTTGGGAAATTCTGGAAAGAATAATAGGTAAAAGTTTGAGTATATTAGGCTCAGGCCTACTTGTATTCCAGTTCTCTGTTTTGTGTGAGCTGAAACATGTCAGTGTTATCCTTCACATGCTTGTACCATGTACACAACACTCTGACATGTTTTGTGTAAACTTTAACACTCAGCTCTTTATAAGGTTTGCTGTACTTCTTAGTGTCAGTGTTGTACTTGGCAAACTGAAGTATGCATCCCAATTCCCAGTCAGGGGTGTATTTATAAATACGTAAATCTCCAACTGTCA